>NC_135316.1:25876679-26132181 GCF_048772815.1 Callospermophilus lateralis | reverse complement strand
AAACTAGAAAACCACAATTTAAATTTAAAAATACAATAGACACCAACACCAAAAGTACACTGATTTTACAATTACGTAACAAAGATTTTAAAGCAGTCGTCATAAAATCTAACAATAACCAAAACACACACACTTGAAAACAAATAAAATAACAGAAAATGTCAGCAAATAGAGAATATAAAGAAGAACAGTTAACAAACAGTGAACTGGAAAACAGAATAAAAGAAATAATCCCATTTGAACAACAGAGGGGAAAAAACTGGGTAGGGGAGGAGAGGAAGACAGGAGGAAGAAACTGAAGGGGCAAGAAAAAGAGGACAGGACTAGAAAAGTCTACAAAAGAAAATATCTCAAACTAGGCAAAAGACATAAATACACAGATAGAAGAAGCCAAGCAAACTAGAAGTGATAAACACAAAGAGCACCAAGATATATCATAAATTGCCGAAAACCAAAGACAAAGAGAACGTTTTGAAACCAGCAAAAGAAATAACACACCTATAGAAAAAATATAATTGGAATGGCAGCCTAGAGAAATGGAAAACATGGACAATAGCCCCTCTACTCTAGCCAAATACCATAGACTTTAGCCCTACCCACACAATAAAAGGCCAAGTAGAGAGCCTAGATTTCCATCCTGTCCTGGTTGCAATGAGGTGCTTCAACCCGGGGCCCTAGCCATGGTGAAGTTAAAGCAGACCAAGTATGAAGTATGATCCTCAACTCCAATAATAAGATACATTACCACCGCCAACCCCCTATTCCAACCCTAAACCCTGATAAAAAGGCCTGTCCTGGTAGAAAGTAAAAATTCACCAAAAACTAGAGTAACAAGGTCAAAACTGAAATTATAGAGACTGAGCAGAAAAAAAGAAACAATTCAACCAACCGATGGGGCCCATGGGACAAGATCAGGCAGACTAGCATGAACATTATGAGAGTTCCAAAAGGAGAAGAGAAAGGGTCAGAAAGATCAAACTGTTGAAAGAGAATCTTTACAGAAGCAAGAAAGAAATGACTCAGCACAAGGAATCCTCAAGAGAACTACAATTTCACAAAAGAAGTCACACAAGGCCAAAGGCAAGGGGATGCCAGATTTAAAATGCTGGAAGGAAAAAACGCTTTCAAACAAGCCAAACTGCAGGAGAAATAAAAACATACCCAAGTAAAAAATAAGAAGGGCTGTTACTACTAGACTGACCTGATGAGAACTGGTAAAGGAGATCATTTTTTTAATTAAAATGAAAGACACATGAATCATCATTAGTAAATATTTGGGCATATACAAAATTTAGCACTATCATATTTTTGGATTATAAGTCCACTCTTTATTTTCTACATGATTTTAAAGACACATACACAAACACAATACTCCTCCAAGATAACCACAAAGGAAATCCCTAAAATAATAGGTAGAAGAAAAGGAGAAAGCAATCAAAACAATCCACTACAATCAACTACACACAAAATAATGGAGGAAATGAATTACAAAAAAGGTATATGACACACAAAACAACAAATTTTGAAATGGTAGAAATAAATAATTCCTTGTCACCAATTACTTTTATTAAAGTAAATGTAATAAATACTCCAATCAAAAGGTAGAGATTATAAAAAATCAAATGCTGAATGTTTTCTCTGATATAAGGATGCTGATTCATAATGGGTTGGGGAGGGAGCATGGGAGGATTAGATGGACTCTAGATGGACCAAAGGAAAAGGAGGGGAAGGGACAGGCCATGAGGGCAGAAAAGACGGTGGAATAAGATGGACATCATTACCCTAAGTACATGTATGAAAACATGAATGGTGTGACTCTACTTTGCATACAACCAGATATATGAAAAATTAGATTTTTTTTAAATGACCAAACAGTTAATAAAAAAAAAAAAAAAAAAAAAGTAGAGATTTGGGGCCTGGGGTTTTGGTCAGTGGTAGGGCACTTGCCTAGCATGTATGAGGCACTGAATTCGATCCTCAGCACCACATATAAATAAATAAATAAAATAAAGGGCTATCAACAACTAAAAAAAGGTGGGGGTAGAAATTGGTAGACAGGGAAAAAATTATATAATTATATGTTTATATATTTACAAGAGATTTACTTTATATCCACAGACACAAATAGGTCAAAACTGAAAAGACAGAAAGATATTCCACACAAATAGTAAGTAAACAACAGATGGAGTTGTTAAACTAATATCAGGCAAAAAGAGCCTTTATTTTAAAAACTCATACAAGAGACAAAGAAAAATATGTCAGCGCCTCCATACCAGATTCAACCAACCACAGATCAAAAGTCTAAACATCATACTGGACATGTTTAGAGTTTTTTTCCTTGTTATCATCCCTAAATTCTGTAATAACATCTCTGTACATACCATTTACATTGTATTAGGTATTACAAGTAATCTATAGATGATTTGAAGAATGGATGAATAGGTTCCATGCAAATACCATACAATTTTATATAAGAAACTTGTATAAATACCAAGGGATGATTATATACACCAATAAAAGGGTCAATTTACTAAGATGTAACAATTATAAACATATGCACTATCAAAGCTTCAAGAGAGCCGGGAGTGGTGGCTACTCAAGAGACTAAGGCAGGAGGATTGCCAAATTCAAGGCCAACCTCAGCAATTTAGCAAGATGCTGTCTCAAAATTTAAAAATAAATTCAACTAAAGGGCTGGGGATATAACTCAATGATAAAGTGCCCCTGGGTTCAATTCCCAGCACCAAAACAAAAACAAACCAAAAAAACCTATGTTTAAAAAAAAGCATCAGAATTCACTAAGTAAACACTGACAGAGGGAGGAACAGACAGACAGTAACTGAAGGTAAAAACAGATAATTTTACAACAATAATTGGAAACTTCAATACTTGATTTTCAATAATTTTTCAAGAACCTTATACACAGAATTGCAATAAATAAAGACTAGGCTCGAACACCACATAAACCAACTAGAGCTAACTAAGCAAAGTGTGGTACTCTACCCAACAGATGGAAGAATAAACATTCTTGCCAAGTTCACAGGAAACATTCTCCAGGATATATTACATTTTAGGTCACAAATCTCAGTACATTTTTTGAGACCAAAATCACACAGTATCTTTCTAATCATAAAAATGGAAGCTATCGTTACACTCAAGAATAACAGAAAGATATACACTTTCACGACTTCTATTCTACACAGTCCTGAAAGTTCTAACCAGCACAATTGGGTAAGAAAAAGAAATAAAAGGCATCCTAAGTAGAAAGAAGGTAAACACTATTTCTGTTCATAGATAACATTACTAGGCAGAGAAAATCCCAAGAATCTACAATAAAGTTACAAGACCTAATAAGTAAATTCAGTAAAGCTGCAGAATACAAAGATTACTGCGTAATAATCAGTAGTGTTTCCATACCCTGGCACTACTATTTATTTATTTATGGCAGTACTGGGGACTGAACTCAGAACCTCAGACATGCTAGGCAAGCACTCAACCACTGAACTACCTGCCCACTCCTGTTTCCATACTCCACCAAAGTACAATCTAAAAAGGAAATTAAAAGAGCAAGTCAATTAACAGAATTAACAAATAAATATCTAGGGATAATTATAAAGAAAAGTAAAGACTTGTACACTTTAAAAGGTTTTTTAAAGACTGCTGAAAGACATTAAAGGCATACTTAACATACTATCCAAAGCAATCTACATATTCAAAAAAACCGTATTAAAACTTCAACAGTCCTTCCTGCAGAAATGGAGAATTATTCCCTCAAGTTCACATAAAATTGGAATAGGGCCAAAACATCCTGAAGAAAAATGGGTTGAGAATACGCAAACAATACTGAAAAAGAAACCTCCAAAGATGGAGGACTCATATTTTCTGATTTCAAAACTTACTCTGAAAGGGCTGGGATGTGGCTCAAGCGGTAGCGCGCTCACCTGGCATGCGCAGGGCACTGGGTTCGATCCTCAGCACCACATAAAAATAAAATAAAGATGTTGTGTCCACCGAAAACTAAAAAAAATATATATTAAAAAAATGTAAAAAAAAAAACTTACTCTGAAGATACAGTTAAAAAAAAAAAAAAAAGTGTGGTACATTCAAAAGAATAGACACAGACAGACATATGGACCATTGAAACATAGAACCAAGAGTCCAGAATAAACCCACACATACATGGCCGATTCATATTTAAAGTATATCAAAAGTCCATGCCACAGCCTATGCCATAGCAACAGTTGAATAATATCTCAAAATGCTAAAAACAGAATGACCCTGTAACCCAGCAATTACCACTCCTAGTTTGAACAGTTTTCTATTCTGGCATATTTACATATATCAAACTGATACTTATATGCCAACATTTACTATAGTTTTATTCACAACAGCCAAAAGGAAGAAATAACAAAGTATCCATCACATGGACAAGGAATTGATAAACAAAACACTGTATTGTGTATGCGTGTATGGTGGAGGAGGGAGGGGTGTATAATGAATATTACTCAGCTATAAAAAGTGATGCTATTATTTCTGATAGATGCTATACCTGGGATAAAACTGAAAACATTATGCTAAGTAAAATAAGCCAGATACAACAGGACAAATACTGTATATTCCATTTATGTGAACTATCTAGAACAGACACAAAGTAGAAAAGTAATGATTAGAGTTTACCAAGGACTGGGTTAGAAGGAAATGAGAAGTTATTGGTTAAAAACACAGTTTCAGTTTGGAACAATGAAAAAGTTTTAAAAATAAAAATGATTACACAACATTTGAATGCTACCAATGCCATTCAATCACATATTTCATGGCTGAAACTACAAATTTTATGTATATTTTACTACAATTTAAAAAAAAAACTAACGAGGGCTAGGGTTGTGGCACAGTGATACAGCACGTGCCTAGCATGTGTGAGGCACTGGGTTTGATCCTAAGCACCATATAAAAATAAATAAAATAAAGGTCCATCAACAACTAAAAAAAAAAAAAAAAAAATGAGTTATATTCTCCTTTTTATGCTTTGGAATAGCTTAAATAATACCAAAATGATCTGGTTTAAATTTGATGGTACTCTCCTGAAAAACATCTGAGCCTGGTTCTTTTCCATGGAATGGTTCTTTGATGACTCTTGATTCATCTGTGGAAATCGGTCTCCCAATTCTACCTGCTCTAAATTTATTTTAGGGAAATTTTACTTTCTAGATTTCCAAAGACCAGATTTTCCAAAGACGTAACATTTTTACTTAATTCAGTTTTATTTTATTCCTTAATCCATTAATTTCTATACTTTTTTATTTTATTTCCTTTCTCCTCTTTCATCATAGTTTATTGTGTTTTTTAGACTTGAATCAAACATTTAACTCATTTCTTTTCATTTTCATTATTTATATGAAGATATTAATTTTCCTGAGCATTTTTATAAAGCAAATATAACACTGATATCTTAAAGCAAAAATAAAGGAAATTACAGGTGAATCTCACCTTTTTAAAAAAATAAATAATCTGGTATGATTCCAGGAATGCAAGGATAGTTCAATAGACTAGGAAATCCAGGGATATAATTCACAAATTGTCAGACTCACCGAAAACACCTTCAAAACTCTCAGTGTTCTGAAATAAAACACTTTACTAAAATAAAAATCAATGGATACATCTTTAATATGGTGAAATATATATACCTCAACCTTAAAGCTAGCTTCCAATTTACTGAGGAAACACTAAAATCATTCCCACTGGAACAAGAAAAAGGTACTTACTATTCTCAACTATTTAAAACGGTATTGAAATTACCAGAAAACACCATCAAGAACTATAAAGGAAGATTTAAACTTTCTCTATTGCAGATAATATAATGGTAAAGCCAGGAAATCTAGGAGAATCAACTAATAATGATGATTAAATTAGGTAGAAGATACTTCGAAAAATCATAAATATGTATGTACACATAAACACAAAATAATGAAAAAGAACTCACAATAGCAACAAAAAGATGACTTTTTTGGTGAAATCAACAAAAAGGTTGATTTAACAAATGAAATGAAATACATTGTTCTTTGATAGGATAGTTTGGAATCATAAAACTGCCAATTTCCCTGAAGTTAATATATATATATGTTTAACTTCAATGAGATTTCAGGAACAATACCAATTGCAAGAGAAGGGTATATACAGACATCATCATTAAATTTCATATGGAAATGAAAATAAGAATAGCCAGTAAAACGCTGAAAAAGAAGCATAATGAGAGAATAGCCTTGTTCAATCACATACTAAAACATCTGTTATTAAAATGGTATATGAAGGTTGGGGATAAAGCTCAGTGTGGTAGAGGGCTTGCTACCTAGCATGCAAGAGGCCCTGGATTTGATCCCAAGCACTGCAAAGAAAAAAAGGAAAGAAACAAAAACACCACACAATAGTGTGGAAAGAGCACATGAATTTAGAATCAAAGCAATAGAAAAAGTTGAGAAAGATTTACATAGAAATATGATGTAATATACAACCAAAGTAGCATCTCAAATCCCTGGGCAAAGGGTTAAGTAATCTTTACTTAATTATGTTCAATCAAGGAGAGACATTTTGAAGCAGTTAAAATTACCCATAACTCAACTATATTCCATAATGAATTTCAAATGTGTTCAAGATTCAAATATTAAAAATAAAGATTCCATACAATATCAAGAAAGACAGTGGCCCACTACTTTTGAAAAGAGAAAAGGGGAAAATAAAGAAAGAGTTGAAAGGGTTAAAACTAAATATTCTGTCTTCTTGAAATAAAACATGAAAAGCACAGGTCTGATTTTTATAACACTATGATACAAGGATTAATACATTCCCCAACTTTACATGTGATGAAAAAAGACACAGGGAGGTTAAGTAATTTCCATAGCCCACACACTTGTCAACAAGTGGGACCATAATTTAAACCTAGGCCAAGTAACTTTAAAGTCAGCACACTTAACAAACTTTCCAGGTGTCAGAAGTTAAATGCAACATTATCAACAACATTAAACAGTATGGTTAACCTTGGGGATTATAGTTTGATCCTTTCCCCTATTATATGGCCTTCCTTATGTACAAGAATTGGAAGAATGCCACTGTAGGAAAGTTAATGGTATGAAGGCAGTAACTATGACTGCTTCCTATCTCAGAATATTACACCGAGCATCCAGTGCAGCGTCTGAAACACAGTGACTGGTGAATAGTATCACAGACAAATTACAGATTTACTTTTTACATTATACATTGAATATAATGAAAAAAAAATAAAGAGATCAAATAGCAAAAGATACAAACAGTTCACAATAAAGATAGCTCTGAAATTAAAAAAAACTGCTATCGTTCCTAGTAAATGTAAATTAAAATTACACTGAAGATACTATTTTCAATCAGAATAAAATGTTAATATTCCCTGTTGGTGAGTTTATAAAAAACATATTGCAGGGCTGGGGATGTGGCTCAAGCGGTAGTGCGCTCGCCTGCCATGCGTGTGGCCCGGGTTCGATCCTCAGTACCACATACAAACAAAGATGTTGTGTCCGCCAAAAGCTAAAAAATAAATATTAAAAAAAAAAATTCTCACTCTCTCTCTCTCTTTAAAAAAAAACATATTGCAGGGCTGGGGGTTGTGGCTCAGTGGTAGAGTGCTTGCCTAGGACACATGAGGCACTGGGTTCAATTCCCAGCACCACATCAAAAATAAATAAATGAATAAAGGTGTTGTGTCCGTTTACAACTAAAAATATTAAAAAAAAATTGTAATTGTGTGTGTATGGGTGTGTGTGTGTGTGTACATATATATATATTAGTGTGTATACACATACATACACATATTTCCATACAACAGATGGGAAAAATATCCCATATGTTACTGAAAAGAAAGCAAACTGGTAGACTCCGACAGAGGGGTTAAAATATCTAAAAAACTTGGGCTGGGATTGTGGCTAAGTGGTTGAGCAGTTGTCTAGCATGTGTGAGGTACTTGGTTCAATTATTAGCACCAAAAATAAATTTTTTTAAAAAAAAGCCCATCAACAACTAAAAATTTATATATATAAAACAAACTGACATTTACCAATTAGTCTTTCTTCTAAGAATCTACCTTCAATTCATACATTTTCAAATGCAAAGAAAAGTAGATACCATGTTATCCATCATCCACTATTTGTAACAGGAAAAGACTGAAAATAACTCAAATACCATCAACAACAAACTGATTGAACAAACAACCAGGTATTATCTTACATATGATCAATCAAAGCTCTTAGGGGTGAAGAAAAATGTATTTACTTAATTAAAAAAAAAATAAGAAACATAACATTAAAATTAAAAATATTTAGAAAAGAAGCACAGGAACTTAGGGGTGAAGAAAAATGTATTTACTTAATTAAAAAAAAATAAGAAACATAACATTAAAATTAAAAATATTTAGAAAAGAAGCACAGGAACTTAGGGGTGAAGAAAAATGTATTTACTTAATTAAAAAAAATAAGAAACATAACATTAAAATTAAAAATATTTAGAAAAGAAGCACAGGAACTTAGGGGTGAAGAAAAATGTATTTACTTAATTAAAAAAAAATAAGAAACATAACATTAAAATTAAAAATATTTAGAAAAGAAGCACAGGAACTACAATTTGCTGTAAAAACACTCCCACTATGGCCACCTAAGGCTACCAACATGAAATTGATTATGGAACTGGAAAGAGATATACACAGAAGCACACAGTTCTATATAATATTTCCATTATACAAATATATTGAACAGTACAAAACCTTAAAAGCACAGATAATACTAAAATGGAATAAAATTAGAAGAAAATGTAAGTTGAATATTTTTAGTATTACTAAGGACTGAATTATGTGTGGTCCCCTTCATACCCACATAATTCCTATCTTAAAACCCAAAAATCCAATATCTTAGAGACAGGATCTTTAGGAAGGTAATTAAAGTTAAACAAGGTCATAAGGATGGGCCCTAATCCAATAGGACTGGTATCCATTCAAGAAAAGTCACCAGAAGGCTCTCTCTCTCTCTCTCCATTCATATACAGAGGAAAAACCATACAATGACACAGCAAACAGGAAGGCTGTCTCCAAATAAGGAAGAGGCCTCAAACTGATGAAGAAAGCAATTATGATACCATCTTTTTTTTTTAACATTTTTTTGTCATATATGGACACAATATCTTTATCTTGTTTGTTTTTATGTGGAGCTAAGGATAGAACCCAGTGCCTCACGTGTATGAGGCAGGGGTTCTGCCATTGAGTCACAACCCCAGCCCATATGATACCATTTTGATAACGGCTTTCAGCCTCCAGAACTGTGAGAATATAAAATACTATAAACTCACCCTATCTGGGGTATTTTGTCATGGCATCCCTAACACTAATACAAATAATTATCTATTAAGTTTCTATAATTTTTAATAATGGACTCAAAAAATTCCTATAAATAACTATGCTGCTATAAAAAAGAATGAGGAAGAACTACCTATGTTATTGATAGTAATTGATTTCCGAAATACACTATGAAGTGAAAAACGGAAGCCAAGAATATACATATACTAAGTTATCTTTTCTACAATAGAAATATTCTAACAATGAATATTCTAACAATGAATTATGTATTTCCTTAATTTTTTAAAAAAAAGTAAGAAACATAACATTAAAATTAAAAATATTTAGAAAAGAAGCACAAGAACCAAGAGGAGAAAATAAAATTGAAATCTAAATTTCTCTGGAGTATATCTTTTTATGTACATTTTACTTTTAACCCCCCCACACACACACATACATATACACACACAAATTCAAAAATAAAGACTTTAATATTCAAGTAAAAACAAGATAATCATTCCTACGCTAAGCTTTAACAATTTCAAAATTCATACTTCTAACCTCTTTCCAATTCCACAAAAGAAATTCAAAAGAGAAACCCAGCATGATAGTACACCCTGTAATTATAGGTTCTCAGAAGACTGAAGCAGGAGTATACCAAATTCCAGGCCAGCCTGTGCAATATGTTGAGACCCTGTGTCAAAATAAAAACTAAAAGAGCTGGGGCTGTAGCTCAGTGGTAGAGCATCCCTGGGTTCAATCACCAATACTGCAAAAAATTTAAAAAGAGTAATCATACTGCTGACTGGAGTTGTAGCTCAATGGTAGAGGGCTTGCCTGCATGTTTGAAGCACTGGTTCAAGTCTCAGCACCACATGCAGATAGATAGATAGATAGATAGATAGATAGATAGATAAAAGTCTATTGACAGCCAAAAAAACTTTTTTTAAGAAGAGTAATCATACTAACATTTACCATTATAAATAAAATCATAAGTTTATTTCTAATAATCTATTTGTATTTTTGGCATCAATTTGAGGCAGACTGTCATCATGATGACACATGGAATTAAGTGAGATTCCAAGATACATCTGGTTAACAAATGTAACGACACTATAGCACTTTCAATACATTACAATGAATACCCAATTTTTAATAGTATATGAATTACCTGTTTGTATTCACTGACACAACTTTGACAGCAAAATCTTTTCTGCTGACCATCAATCACCAGAACATTATTTCCAGCACCTTTACTGGGCAAATATTCTCCACACTGTTCACAGCAATTCATTATTAGACCATTGGCCATTCTGTATCTATTAAAGCAGTGGTCACTGCACAGTTTATGAGTCATATTTTTAAAGCTAACTTCATGGCGAATCTGAAAGAAAAACAATAAACAGAATTTTAAAAAACAAACTCGTAAACCTTAGTCATGTTCCTGGAGCAGTGTTTGTCAGGTTCCTACCCTGAAAATGTAATTTGTACCCCCCAACTCCCAATTCTCTATGGTACTCTTTAGAAGGGATTCACTATGCTCAGGCCACAATTAAGTGCCAATAAAATGATGACTGTAGTGTAGCAAATTAGTATGTCCCTTATCTTACATTATCATCCATTTTGTTTGTGTTTGTGTGGCAAGAGCAACTAAAATGTATTAATTTAGCAGGAATTACAAACACAGTACAGTTTTGTTACCTATAGTCCTCATGTTGAATGTTTTTAGCAGACTGAGGTCTCTGAAAACTGCCAAATAAAAATTTCTTCCTCAAAAAAAAAAAAAAAAAAAAACAAACCTCAGGCAGGCACAGTGGCACATGCCTGTAATCCCAGGGACACAGGAGGCCTGAAACTGGATAACGGGAAGATCAAGGACACAGGAGGCCTGAAACTGGATAACGGGAAGATCAA
This sequence comes from Callospermophilus lateralis, assembly GCF_048772815.1. Classification (NCBI taxonomy): domain Eukaryota; kingdom Metazoa; phylum Chordata; class Mammalia; order Rodentia; family Sciuridae; genus Callospermophilus; species Callospermophilus lateralis. Next base: position 26,120,921 of record NC_135316.1, on the reverse strand, counting down.
AAGTTCAAAGCCAGTCTCAGCCTTGGTGAGGCACTAAGCAACTCAGTGAGACTCTGTCTCTAAATAAAATACAAAATAGGGCTGAGGGTGTGGCTCAGTGTTGGAATGCCTCTGAGGTTCAATCCCCAGTACCCTTCCCCGCCCCAAAAAAGCATACTCGTGTTCAAGTAACTAAATAATAAGATAATCCATCAGGAAAAAAGATGACCCAATAAGGCTTGTTTGGGGAAAAGGAAAAATAAAATGCATTTCTTTAAAACTATTTTTACATGCCCAAGAACACATATATAGCACTGAGAAAGAGAAATCCCACCAGTAACATCACTATAAACTTTTCTAGATGTATATTAAAATAACAGAAAATAACCAAGATTGGATAGTGTTGATACTAACAAACATACTAGGAAATTTCAAGCAACTCCAAAAGAATTGCTCTAAAAAAGGGAGGAGAGAGAGAACCAATTATTATGAATAATTCAAATGAGAAATGTATCCACAGTTTTCTTTTTATTTAGTATCATAATTAACAATATTAATTTACCAAAAAATATTTCCTTCCAGTTGGGGAAGAGGGCACACACTTTAATCCCAGTTATTTAGGAGTCGGAGTTGGAGGATTCCCTGAGCTCAAGCTCAAGACCAGCCTGGGCAATAGTGAGAATTATCAAAACACAGAAAATATTCTTCCATTTTTACTTCCCAGCAAAAGTATTTACTATCTTTCCTGTATAGTCAGACAATTTGTTTAACTAAACACGTTACTAGACCAAAAAAAAATAATCAACCACAATACTTATTTTTGTCTGTGACTGCTCCCAACCTCAGGAAAAAAAATAGGCAAGTAACATAATTCTTCCAAAGTCAGCACTTTATTGAAGAATGGGATTCTTAGATAATATACTCAATCTCAAGGAAATATACAGTTGATTTTTTAAAAGCTATGTAATAGCTACTGGAGTTTAAAATAGTCCCAGCTAAAGTATAAAGTATAAAAATACAAACCTCTGTTAGTTTACCACAGATTGTACATCTTGATTTATTTAGAGTTCCTTTAGTAGGATTCTGTTTGTCTTCATAAAGAGACAAACAAGATGTACTACAGAATTCCTGGAAGGACTCACTTGAATCTACTTGAGCAACAATGGTTCCTTTCATCGTAGTTATATCTCTGAAAAATAAAAGGTACAACTTAAAGTCAAATTCCATTAGAAAACTGATGTTTTCATTTCCATAGATTGAATCATAGAAATCAAACAACTTTTGTATTCAGGAAATCACTTTTACTACTTATAAATTCTTGGCAATAAAATTTGAAAAGTGAAAACATCTTATACTATTAAATTCTTGCTACTGTGCAATTTTCTCCAAATTTAGTAGCAAGGCTTTTAGATATTGGAAATAATAAAAGAGGCTATTAATTACATGGAATTAATGTCAAGAACTAATTTATTGAGACTTAAGTTTATATATACTTATTGAATTCTCCTCCCTTGGGTAAGTAGAAAACATAAGACAAGAATATGACATATACTCAAGAGAAGTAACTGCAATCTTTTTTGCTTAAATGCACTACCCCATTCTCCAAATAATGTTATCCACCATTCTACATAGCTCTCCCACTACAATTAGAAATATTAGGAAATAACATTATCGGTGAACTTTATCTTTAAAAGAAGGAAAATCTGAATTCCAAAACCCTCCACTGTAGTATTTAAACCTACTACTATAAAGAAATATAAAAACTATAAATTAATTGTTTCCATATTTGAAGTTATTAAACATGTACTGAGCACTAAACCCTTTTCCAGAGTTCCAAGATCTAAAAATAGTGTCACAGTCTTAGGCTACACCAAAAGATGTCAATGTGGCTTTACCTTGTATATGATATACCATATTCCAGTTATCTTTAATTAGTAAAGCTAGTTTAAAAAGGGAGGAGAGGATCCTGTCTTTCCTAGGCTAACAAAAATCTAGTACCTGAATCCAAAAACTATAATGATTAATGTGTTCAAAAGAAACACATATAAAACCCAAAGGTTTATAGATTTTTATTAATCTCAATCTAAAGATACTATAAAATTTGACCCATTTTAATACAGAAATATTCACACGTTTAGCTTATTTTGGGGGGGGGGGGGAGTGGGATACTGGGGATTAAATCCAGAGGTACTTTACCAATAACCCATATCCCTAGCCCTTTTGTTTTTTGAGACAGGATTTCACTAAATTGCTTAGGGCCTCACTAAGTTGCTACGATTGGACTTGAAATTTTGATCATCCTGCCTCAGCTTCACTGGGATTATAGAAATGCACCACTGTACAACAGCTTGCTTAACATTTTTATCTGCCAAAAGGAGCTAAATTCTTATAATTAATAATGTATTCAGTGGCAGAGTACTTAGCCTGTGTGAGGCCCTAGGTTTGATCCCCAGTACCACAAAACCAAACACACAAAAATTTTAAAATAATGTAAATAACCATGTATGTTTACAAATTCCAGGAGTCCAAGTAATAAACTGTATTTATAAGCCACCTGGGCTTGATGGAGAAATTTCCAAAGCTGTTACAAATCTGAGCTTGATTTAAGATTCAAAGTAGCTTACCAATTCTTAAAACATAGCAATTCACCTTCAAGACTCTCACTGAAAATTTTCTTAAAATTTTACACCATCAATATTCAACCACATGGAATTGTGCTGAAAGATAAACCTTACTTTTTACACATAACACAGAGTTTCTTTGGAGCAGGCTTGTGGGAGAAGGAAGAAAGGCAGGTAGTCGAACAAAAGAGATGAGCTGATCCTTTTCGTTGATAAGCTGTCTGTCCCTTCTGTAAAGGTTTTTTGCAGTTTGCACAAGTAACTTTAACTGGTTTAGTGGGTTGCTGTTGGGCAGAAGGCTGAAAAATCTGTTTAGGAAGTGAGGCCACTGGTGATAAAGAATCCACCCCTGGTTGTTTCTGATTACGGGGAAATGATGCTGACTGGGAGATCCAAGAATCTGAAAAACAAAATGCACAAGGATGATTAATAAAATAGGTGTTTATACATATTGAAATTTACATCAGAAAAATAGTTGACTTCCTATTGTATACAAGTTTAAATGTTAATGAAGCAACCATCAAGTCTGACTCTTATGAACAATGCTTAGTATTCTTGAAAACTGCTAGTAATTTTAAGTGTTTCAACAATAACAAAGTATGTTAGGTAACATGTTCTTTAATTAGTTCAACTTCACCACTCCACAATGTACACATATTTCAAAACATGATGTAAATGCTAAAAAATATAATAATTTTTGTCATTTACAAAAGACTAGTTCATATTCCAGCTCCATTACTTGTAAAATTGTGATGCTAGTTAAATTATGTGTCTCACTCTTCCCTAAAATGGCAATGGTACCAACCTCATACAAACGGTAAATAGTAAAAGAGATAATACATGAAATAAAGCATAATGACCAGCATAGAGGAAGCACTAAAAGAAATATTCATTAGTTATTAGGAAGGAAGTATTCATGTGTTTGTGGAATATTACTTTAAATAAAGAAAATATAATGAAATTTTAATCAAATAGGACCTTTAACAAATGAAACACAGGTCTGACAAGGCTTATATAATTATTTTCAAACATTTCTTTTGAGATGAGGGCAGGCCTTGACTTGATCGCCTGGCCCCAAGTGATCCACCTCAGCCTTCCAAGTGCTAGGATTACAACTGTGCACCAACACACCCAGTTTCCAAACATCTTTATAAGAACAGTTTTGCCACACATTTAGTTTCATGACCTCTAAATATACCACAAAATCTCAGAAGTTAGAGGATTAACACAGAAATTTTGGAGTTAAGCTTATGTATAACGACCAATCCAACAACAAATTACAACTGCAAAGGTTCAACAGAGAACTGAGTTATGTGCAACTAATAATACTAGATGAATGAATTAGTCAATTCATTAAAAATTATTCAATTTTCTCTTTCGTGCTAACCTTCTTTAGTACTCTGAAGGAAGTCTCCAGCTTGCCACACTAGGTCCTGATCCAAATCCCTGTCATAACACATCCAATACTATAACCTATCTTCAGTTCGAAAATGTCAAGCTATCAATGCTAATTGCTACTATTTTGATCTCTCAAATTCTTCCCTTCTCATTCTTTCTGAATTCTGAACTTCCATACATACATAAAAGCTGTACTTTCATAAGAAATATAAACATAAAAAGAGCTTGAAGACTCTCCAATCCATTCCATCAATCTAATAGTTTCAAGTGACTACACACTGCCATTCAGATTTTAAGTCTACAACAACCCTCCAAAAAAAAACACTTTTATTCAGAGTAAACAAGTACATTCTGGAATCCCAAGACTACCTTGCTACAATCAAGGTAACTGACTAGTTTTAACAAACAGGCAAAAGTACTCATCAATAGAAGAAAAACAAGCAATAAAAGAACGGGGAATTCCACGTTTACAGAGAAAACAAGGTCTTCAATCAAAAATTACACTTTAGTGCATGCTGAAATTTTGCATGCTTATCTTTTAATACATACCTTAAAAAGTTTACTTAAACATAAGGGTATCTACTCCCTTGATTTTGGAAAAAATGGCATTTTCGGTTTTTTCAGTTTTGCTGTAAGTCCTGTATAAATAATAAAATGGCTTCCTTTATCTACATTTTAGCCTTTACATCTCCCCTACTTTCACATTTTCACCTCCTCCAGCAATGAAAAACAATTTTTAAAAAAGAAGGAACATAGTCTTTGTCTAACCCCTCCATTCCACACAGAGACAAAAGGGAATAGCAGATAAATTTGTCCAAGTCACAATTTGTCCAAGAATCAGTACAAATAGCAAAGATTTTATAACTCTTAATTTATTATTCTCTATTAGGAATAAAAACAGCCTATAAATGCAAGAGCAAGAAATATATCTGTATACATTTTTCTCATGAGTATTTCCTTATATAAGAGTTTGAGCAATGCTGGGCACAGTGGCGCACACCTGTAATCCCAGAGGCTCAGGAGGCTGAGGTTCAAAGCCACCTCAGCAGCTTAGTGAGGCTCTAAGCAACTTATTGAGACCCTGTCTCTAAATAAAAAATAAAAAGGGCTAGGGATGTGGTCAGTAGTAAAGCACCCCTGGGTTCAATCCCTGGTACCAAGGGAAAAAGAAAAAATGAGTTTGAGTAAATAGGAACACAATTCTATTTTTCTTTTAAACATAATTTTAGTTGTAGATGGACACAATACCTTTATTTTATTTATTTGTTTGTTTATGTATTTATTTATTTAGTGGTGCTGAGGATAGAACCCAGTGTCTCACACGTGCCAGGCAAGTACTCTATGTCTGAGCCACAACCCCAACCCATGAATACAATCCTTATGATGATATTGGTCCCTTTTACCCAACAATATTCCTAAAAAAAGAAATATCCCAAGATACATGTATAATATTCTTGCTGGGCATGGTTGCACACACCTGTAACTACTGGGAGGCTGAGGCAATTGGATCACAAGTTCAAAGCCAGTCTCAGCAACTTAGCAAGGCCCTAAGCAACTTAACAAGACCCTGCCTTTAAATAAAATAAAAAAGGGCTGGAGATGTGGCTCAGTGGTAAAACACCCCTAAGTTCAATTTCTGGTACCAACAACAAAAAAATCTGCCAGCCTTCAAAAATGAAAATAATTAGCAAAATGCTAATTAAAGTTAAGATCAGGCAGTCAAAAATAAATAAGGACTAATCAAGTTGTATAAATATGTGCAGCCAATAGCCCCTAACAATGGTTTAAAAAAATTAATGAGAAGGAGGATATGTATTTGACTTTCTCCAAAAGTTAAGACAGGAAATAAAACTTTAGCCAAATCTTTAAAAAACATGAATAATAAAAACAAAGAGAAAACAGAACCAAATCTAAATGCAAATTATCACACAATTGTTCTTTAAGGGTGTTATTAATCCTTCTGTTGCCTAATTTTACATATTAAGTCATTAGTAAAAATTATTAGCAAATAATACATAACAAAATTACTAGCAAATAATACATAATAAGATGCCAAAGGCAAAGGTTATTATAATCTTTTAAGCATAAATCACTATGATTAATTTTCTAATCTGCAAAAAAATACTTGACATGGTTTTACAACTCTTATTAGTTAAAATTTCGAACTTAAAAGAACAGAATTAACATATTTTACATGAAGAATCTAAACAATTACAATAATAAAAAAAGAATTAGACAAAAATTTGAATTCATTTACATGAGGTAGAATATCACTCACTGCTTACCAGGATTATGATGAGTTGCAGATTCTCCATTCTGAAATACATCTCCTGCCACATTCATTCTACCAGGATTAAAAGGTCCTACTCCAGTCTTGGTCTGTGAAGTTAAAGATGGGGTGTATGTTTGTATATTAACACCAAAATTACTTGTCTGCAGTCCGTTAGAGACATCTCCCAAGTTGGTATTCTGCAGTGATGTTACATGTGTAATCATTAAGTTCATATCTCTCCCGTCAGTATTTTCTAATTGGCCATCATTCACAGAGCTTACACCTGTTTCTAAGGTGGTAACATTAGCAATCTGAATTTCAGAGTCAGGTTCTGTGGTGATACCACTATTACCCATTCCTGAATTTACCTTACTTCTTGAAAAACTGGAAGTAGAGAAATCCACATCATTGGTTCTATTTTTAGTCTCAGAAGGTCTCCGTTCTATAAAATTGGAGGAATTTTTTTCTTGCCCTTGATTTGTTTCCATGTCCTCTTCGTCATCAATGACAATTGTCTCACTTACTCTTCCCTTCTGAGAAGCCAACTCTTTTGAGGAAGAAATAATTTTGGAATCATTTCCTTGTAATTCTTCATTTTTTGATGAAGTAAATGTTATGTTTCTTTGATCAGTTACCACTGGTGCAGAAGGTGGGGGAGGTTGTACAGGTTCAATAAAAACAACATCATCGTCGTCTTCCACTGATGAGTTTTGAAATTTATTAGATCTAGACACTAAAGGATTGGGTGGACCACTAAATGAATTTCCTACATTTGTGAGACCAGTTGCCATGGCCGTACTTCCCAATAAAACAGGAGTCTGCTCAGTCAGTTCTAATGCTCCCACTGAACTTGTGTCCATGCCAAAGAACCTGTTGGAAAAATAATAAAAACATCAGACTGTGACCTTATGTTATTAAACTAAAACCAATTTTTTGGTGGGGGGGGGGCAGAGGAATTACTAAGGTGAACCCAGGGGTACTTTAACAATGAGCTACATCCCTCTTTTGGGGGTAGGGTACCAAGGATTGAATACAGGGGGCATTTAAACACTGAGCCACATTCCCAGCCCTTTTTTATATTTTATTTTGAAATAGAGTCTCACTAAATTGCTGAGGCTCTCCCCATTGGGATTACAGGAGAGTGTCACCATGCCCAGCAGGAAATCTTTTTTTTTTTCTTTGTTTTGGTGGGAAGGAAGTACTGGGGATTGAACTTGAAAGCACTTCCACCACTGAAACACATCCTCAGCCCTATTTTGTATTTTAGAGGCAGGGTCTCACTGAGTTGCTTAGAGCATCACTTTTGCTCAGTCTAGCTTTGAACTCGCAATCCTCCTGCCTCAGCTTCCTGAGCTGCCTGGGATTATAGAAGTGCCCACCACACCTGGCTCTAAAACCATTTTTTAAAGGTACTTGCCCCCCACCCCACCCGCCAGCCTCAGTTTCGGGACTGAACCCAAGAGGACTCTATTACTATATCCAGCCCTTTTTAAATTTGGGGACAAGGTCTCACTAAATTGACAAGACTGGCCTTGAATATTTGATCCTTTGCCTCAGCCTACCAAGTAGTTGGGATTATAGGCATGCACCACCACACCTGATTTATCTTCTTTTTTTTTTAAAACAATACCTTTATTTATTTATCTTTATGTGGTGCTGAGGACCGAACCCAGTGCTTCACCCATGCTAGGTGAGTGCTCTACCACTGAGTCACAACCCCAGCCCCTCGCTTATCTTCTTTATAAGTGAAAATGCTCACAGAATGATCCATTCTGTGATCTTCTCAATTAGCCACTTCATATAGCTTACGTGTCAACTTCTACAGGAAAACAAAACAAACTATCTAGTTTTCTGTAACCATGTGTTAAGTCCTACCTGTATCCTTTCCAGGGTACACATTTACTCTATATCAACTTATTACTGAAAATGTAGGTAAATCATTCCACAAATTAGACGGGGAAAACAATCAAAAAATAACAATAAAAATAATCCTTCAATACACATCTATCCCATTTATCCAATGAATAAAATATGATCTAATTCCTCACTTCCCTTATCTCATCATTATCTTTTAATTCCTTTTTCTTGTATTCCCCAGCTCCCATGTAACTGCACAGAACAATCTTTCTGAAAATTTGAAATCTCTGACTAATAGATAACGAGGTATTAAAAATTGTCAACTGAATGTCATAGCATTTTTCCTACTTTTTGGACCACATAATTTATCACAAATTTTTAAGCAACCTTTTTTCTTTTCTAATAATGCTGGGGATCGACGCTAAATTTAAAATTTTTAAAAGCAAAATGATAACAGAAGTTTAGTGAGCAGAGAAACAACTCTTTAAGCAAATGACATTTACAGTGAAATCTGAAATAGCAAGAAGAATCGAACTATGGGAAAACCAGGCAAAAAAAAAAAAAAGTTCCTGCAAAATAAAAAGAGAATAAGGTTGCCCGATTCAAGCAAAAAAAATTGCTATTGTTCGGATATCGAATGCCCCCCAAAGCCCATGTGTTAAAGCCTTGGTCCCCAGCCCCTAGTACTATTGGAGGTGATAGAACTTTTAGAAAAATGGAGCCTATTAAAGTCATTGGGGGCCCATGTGTTGAAGCCTTGGTCCCCAGTCCCTAGCACTATTGGGAGGTGGTGGAACCTTTAAAAAAAAAAATGGAGCCTATTAAAGTCAATGGGGTACACCCTTGAAGGAGACGCTAGAATACAGGCCCTTCCTTGCTCTTTTTTCACCTCTCAGGCACCAAGAAGTGAGCGGCTTCCTCTGCTCCACTTTCCTACCACGATATGCCTCATTCATCATGGACGCTCCCCCCCAAAAAATGGTCCTACCATGGACTGAAACCTCCAAAACCATGAGCCAAAAGAAAACTTCTTCTCTTTTGAAATTGATTTATCTCAGTATTTGTTATAGTAAGAGAAAGATAACTAACAAGAATAAAGCCAATGTTGCTACAACTAACTAGGAGGGGAACTGGGCACACACCTGTAATCTCAGTGGCTAGGGAGGCTGAGACCAGAGGATATTAAATTCAAAGCGAGTCCCAGCAAAAGGGAAGCACTAAGCAACTCAGTGAGACCCTGTCTCTAAATAAAATACAAAAAAAGGGTTGGAGATGTGGCTCAGTGGTTAAATGGTTAAATGCTTCTGGTACAAAAAAAAAAAAAAAAACCTAGGAGGGAAAAAAGAGGCACAGAAATAAGCAAAGAACAATTCACCACAGCAAACAAGCTGATTCATAATTATATTCAACAGATTTACAGAGCACCTATTATGTATCAGACTGTTTTAGGTACCTGGGGAAAAGCTGATAAATAAAACAAGTAAATATCCCTGGCCTCAGAAAACATGGCAGATGTGGGGGCATCCAGGTGTGTTGGCACACCCCTCTAATCCTAACAGCTCAGGAGGCTGAGGAAGTAGGTTCACCAAGTTTAAGGCCAGCTTCAGCAACTTAGCAAGGCCCTGTCTCAAAATTTTAAAAAAAAAAAAAAAGGTCAGGAGCTGGGTATGTGGCTCAGAGATTAATCACCCTCGGGTTCAATTCCTGGCACCAAAAACAAAACATAGAATTCTAAAATAAATGTTTGCATTTTACTGTAGCAGGAAACATAGCCAACATAATCTATTGCTTAAAATAGGTTACTGAGCCAAGCGTGATGGTGAACACCTATAATCCCAGTAGTTCAGGAGGCTGAGGCAGGAAGAATGTGAATTCAAAGCAGCCTCAGCAATTTAGCGAGGCCCTAAGCAACTTGGTGAGACCCTGTCTCTAAATAAAATACAGAAAGGGCTGGGGATGTGTCTCAGGGGTTGAGTACCCCTGGGTTCAATCTCTGGTACCCCCCCCTCCAAAATAAAAGTTCTCAAAAGTGAAGAAAGCTAACCAAGACCACAGCCAGGAAGAATAGAGCTCAGGATTTAAATTGTCACAACATGCAATTAATGCCAATAATGCAGCTCTTTTAAATTTAAAAGATGCAGCCACTCAATGAAACAATAACCAAATCAATATTCAAACCACACAGGCTTCAAAAGGAAGAAATATCAAGCCCAAAGGACCTAGCCAAAAAGAGAGTTTTAAAAAATAATAAACTTGTAGTTGACATTCACTTCATAAGGCAGGAAGTATCTTGACCAACACAGCATTTTCAGAAAACTGAGACTTAGCCTAAAACTACAAATATTATAATATATGTAGGCTTTTATTGTGTAAGTTATCTGGATCCTTCAATCCTTTCTGTGTTTCAGCATGCCTGAAACAAAATAAACCAATTTCTGGAACAGAAAAGTTATAACTGACCTAATGTTACCCTCTGGTGGCTACTAGGAGAGTTGTCTCCTCACAACAGAGACATAGAATAGATCTTTCCTTACCAAACAGTTTATTCTCTACAATTATATACTCAAAACAACATAACTGGGCTGGAGTTGTAGCTCTTTGGAAAGTGCTTGCCTCACACATGTGAGGCACTGGGTTCCAGTCCTCAGCACCACATAAAAATAAACAAATAAAACAAAGGTATCATATCCATCTAACTTAAAAAATTATAAAACAAAACAAAAAACATAACTCTGAAAGGAAAATCAAATCTTGACTGCAAATAAATCTAGTCACTGCTAAATATCATTGAGAGTATGTCCTAAAAAAACAGTCCAATTAAAAGTTGACCATCATTAACCACACAAAATATACTATATTTAGTCACTTTTCTTTCTTGTGGTGCTAGATATCAAACTCAGGATCTTCAGCATGCTAGGCGAGCACTCTGAGTTACCTCCCCAGCCCTTAGCCACTTTTCTACCTCAAATCAATTCTAATTACCTACTTAACATTGAGCAAATCACTTCTCTGAGCTTTAATTTTCTCTACAGGAGGGAAGAATGGTTTACAGGGCTGTTCTTAGAACTCAAAGAGATAACTGAATGTGAAAGCCACTTTTAGCACACTCCTAAACAATCACTTATCTCCTGATAATTACCAGGCAACTTCAGTATTTCAGTAACTCTCCAGTTAATTTTTAGTTTCTTTATAATATTTCATCATCATTGTGCTTTCAAAGTTTTACTTGTTCTTTATTTTGCTTCAATGAGAATCAATTAACACAAAAGATGTTCTCATGATACAACAACAAAAAGGTAAGGGTTAAAACAGAAATACTGACATATTTATAAAAAGAAAATCTGAACACTTGTTGATAAAAGCTTATGAACCTTCAAAGACAAAAATCACAAAGAAAGTACTTCAAAGTGCTTAACATTTATTAATCACTTTCTCACAGCCTATCTAAAAGCTTTGTTGGTACCATAAAAGAATTACAAATGAAGCTAAGGTGAATTTTTCTGTATAGCAAAGAGTATTATTCAATATGTTTGCAGCACTATATTGCAGTTCGGGTCACTATGATTTTAGTTTAATTTGGGGGGGGGGCAGGTATCAGGGATTGATACCAGCGCCAGCGCACCCAGTTTAAAAATTCTATTTTTATACACCTTTATTAGCCCTCCTAATAAGAATAAAAATTCCTTAAAAAGGTAGGAATAGACTTAATATATAACTAGTAAACCAGAATATACCAAATTTAATGGGAAATACTAAAAGTAGTATTATTAAACTCAAGAAAAAGATAAGTATGACAGATGTGGTGGCACATGCCAATAATCTCAGCTACTCAGGAGGCTTAGGCAGGAGGATCTCAAGTTCAAGGCCAGCCTGGGTAACTTAAAGGGCTAGTGATGCAGCACAATGGCAGAGCGCTTGACTAGTATGGTGCTAGGTTTGATCCACACAAACCACAAATCCACAAAAACAAAAGAATATCCTTGTCTTTTTTTTAAGTGCTGGGGATAGAACCCAGGGCCTTTGTACATGCTGGGCAAGTTCTCTACCACTTAACTATACAGCCCAGCCCAAAGACATTCTTTCATTATTACCATACAGCACTATTCTGGAGATACTTGCAAATGCAAATACTCAAAAAGGATAGTAATATAAAATTTTGAAAGGAAAAACATCATTATGTGAAAATTATGATTCTTTGTCTCAAGGATCTAAAAGAATTTCCTGGGAAACTAATAAAATAGTTTAATATTAATTATGTAAAAAATTAATATGTAAAAATTAACAGAATGGTCAACTGAAGACAAATATAAAATTGGTTCCATCCAAAGCCAACTAGACTTACTGAACAACCAAACTAAACTTACTTACTATAAGATTAAAAAAGAGAGAGAGAGAGAGAATTCAGGAGCCTAAATTTTGAAAGGGAAAAAGCACAGAAGGATGGTTGTAAATTATTTCAAAGGCCTGAAAAAGATAAATCCTGGATCTACACTAACAAAAGTTCTTAAATGACCCAATTACAAATAAACTGAACTTACAGTTAACATTCACTTCTCCAGTATCAAAACTGACATAATAATTTTCAGAGTTTAAACGAAAAAAAGATAGAAGACAAAGAACACTATATGTTGATAAAAGATTCATTCCAGCAAGAAGATTTTAGACAATTTTAGACAAAGATTTTAGAACAATTTTAGACATACAGACATTCACCTAACAATTGAGCCCGAAAATACATGGAAATAAAAATTACCAAAATTAAAAGGAGAAATAGACAATTTTATGAAAATAATTGGAGATTCCAATATGCCACTTTTTTTTTTTTTTTTTTTTTTTTTTTTGGTACCAGGGAGTAAACTCAGGAGCACTTAACCACTGAGCAACAGCTCCATCCCTATTTTGTATTTTATTTAGAGACAAGGTTTACACTGAGTTGCTTAGAGCCTCCCTAAATTGCAGAGGCTGGCTTTGAACTCTGGATCCTCCTGCCTTGGCCTCCTGAGTCACTGGGATTATAAATGTGCACCACCACACCCAGCTCAATATACACTTTCAATAGTAGATAAACAATCAGGCAGAAGATCAGTAAGGAAATAGGATTTGAACAACAGCACTACAATAGCAAAATACACATTCTTCAAAAAGTGCACATGGGCCGGGTGTGGTGGCGCACACCTGTAATCCCAACAGCTCAGGAGGCTAAGGAAGGAGTAATATTTCTTTCTTTTTTCTTTTTTTTTTGCTATTACATTTAATTTTTTTTATTTTGCAGTTGATTATTGTGATATTATGAAATATATGTGTTTGGATCTTTGTTTTCTTGGCATACAGCTCATGGAATCTTCCAAAAAGATTTTTTTTTTTTTTTTTTTTTTTTTTTTTTGATACACTAAGGAGTTGACTAGTGGTTGGAAGTCCCTAGGGGTAGCTTCAGGGTAGTGCTGGTCACTGGAAAGACCAAGGCGTCTTTAGACTTTTCAGCCCCATTCCCCCCCATCTTGAGAGGGGAAAGAGGGATGAAGGTTAAGTTGATCAGCAATGGTCAGTAATTTAATCAGTCACAACTACTTAATGAAGTAATTTAGCAAGGCCATAAGCAACTCAGCAAGACCCTGTCTCTAAATAAAATATTTAAATGGGCTGGGGATGTGGCTAAATTGTTAAATTCTCCTGGATTCAATCCCCAGTACCCCCCCCAAAAAAAGTACACATGGTACATTCACCAGAATAGACCACATGTTATCCACAAAACAAGTCCTCATAAGTTTAAAAGGAACAAAATGATACTGGGTATCTTCTCAAATCACAATGGAATAGCAGGGAAAAAAAAAACAGAAAACTCACAAATACATGAAAATTAAACAACAAACTCTCTCTCTTTCTCTCTCTCTTTTTTTTTTTTTAGAGAGAGAGAGAGAATTTTTTTTTAATATTTATTTTTTAGTTCTCGGCGGACACAACATCTTTGTTTGTATATGGTGCTGAGGATGGAACCCAGGCCGCATGCATGCCAGGCGAGCACACTACCACTTGAGCCACATCCCCAGCCAAACAACAAACTCTTAAAAAAAAAAAAAAAAAAAAAATGGACCAGAGAAGAAATCACAAAGGAAATGAGGAAATACTTCAAGATGAATGAAAACAAAAACATGATATAGAATGATAAAGTAAAATCAGGGATCAGCATGAAACTAAGTCAGGGGAGGAGGTTAACAAGAGCTGGAGGTCTAGAAACCAGAAGGCTTATTCATGAATACATACTGTGGGAAAACACTTCAACAACTGTTCAAAAAACTCATACATGAATTAATATATAACCCATCAATTTCACTCCTAGGTACATATCAAAAAAAAAAAAAAAAAAAACACGAAAACAAGGACTCAAATGGATACCCGTAAACCAATGATCAGAGCAGCATTTTTCACACTGGCCCCAAAGAACTGGAAAATCCCTAGTCTCCATTAACAAATAAACAAAACAAAATGATGGTGATCTATGTATCAATTAAATAGTACTCAGCCATAAAAATCAATGAAATTCTGACATATATAACATGGAACCTTGAAAACATTATGCTAAGTTAAATAAGCCAGAAACACAAGGATGAGTACTAAATGATTTCACTTATGGGATACTTATAATAGGCAAATTCATAAAGACAAAGATAGAATAGAGGATACCAGGGGCTAGGAAAAGGAGAAACTGAGACTGTCTAATGAGTAGTTTTTCTTTGGGGTGACAAAAAATTTCTAGAAAACAGACAATGATTTTTGCCAAACACTGTGAATGTACTTAATGAAGCTGAACTGCATACATTTAAAAGTGGTAACTGTGTATGTGCGCACGCACGCTCAATACTAGAAATCAAACTCAGGGCCTTTAGCATGCTACATAAAAGCTCTACCACAGAGCTATATCCCCAGTCTTTTTTATTTTGATACTGGTTCAAAATTCCCCAGGCTAGCCTCAAACTTGTGATCCTCCTGCTTTAGTCTCCCAAGGCAAGTGGCACTAAAAATGAGAAATCTTTTTCCCTTTTTATTGGCACATTATATATAACAGTGGGATTTGTTATAATATATTCATACATGTGAAAAATAAAACAGTATAATTTGATCAGTTTCATTCCCTAGTACCTCCCCTTCCCCTCCCCACCTCCTCCTGATCCCCTTCTTCTATTCTACTGGTCTCCCTTCTATTTTTTTTTTTTAATTTGTTCTAATTAGTTATGTGCAACAGTAGAATGCATTTTGACACAATGTACACAAATGAAGCACAACTTCTCATTCCTCTGGCTGTACATGGTACAGAGTCACACCAATTGTGTAATAATATAGTATACAGGGTAATATACACTATATATCTCATTCTACCATCCTTCCCATCCCCACAGCCCCAACCATCCCTTCACTACCCTCTGCACAATCCAAAGTTCTTTCATTCTTCCCTATCCCCCCACCATCACCACTATGGATCAGCATTCACTTATCAGAGAAAACATTGGACTTTGTTTTTTGGGGACTGGCTTTTTTGGGATTCAGCATGATGTTTCCTAATTCTATCCATTTACCTGAAAATGCCATAATTTCAAAAAATGATAAGTTTTATATTAGTATATAATACTGGATTTTAAAAAAAAATAAGAAACAAAAACTGAAGACAACTACATAGGGGAGGGAGGAATACTACAAACATAATAATTGAGTTAATGAAATAAAAACTAAAGAAACCTGTTTCTCCTATACTGTCACTTAACAATCAACACAAAATCTGTGACCAAATGTCTGGTGGAACCAGGGTTCCACACACACCACCGGCAACCTTCTGATTCAGTGTACTATGTACCCAGAGATAGCATCAGATCTTATAGGTCAAGGGGAGAGACTCAGTCCCAAGACTGCCACCCACCACTTCAGATGCCAATAACAAGCTGTAGGTTTGACTTACTTGTACATCTGACTGACTAGCTATAAATTGTAGTTGCCACCATCCCCTCCTCAGGTGTGACTAATTTTCTAGAGAAACTCACAGATCTCAAGACAACACTTTACTTACATTTATCAGTTTATTCTAAAGAATATTACAAAACATACAGATGAAGGGATGCACAGGGCAAGGAATGCAGAAAGAGCATAGAGATTCCACACTCGCACTGGAATGGCAAACCCAGAAGGTCTATAGATCCTTTGGGGGTTTTATGAAATCTTCATTAAGTAGTTGTGACTGATTAAATTACTGACCATTGCTGATCAACTTAACCTTCATCCCTCTTTCCCCTCTCAAGATGGGGGGGAATGGGGCTGAAAAGTCTAAAGACGCCTTGGTCTTTCCAGTGACCAGCACTACCCTGAAGCTACCCCTAGGGATTTCCAACCACTAGTCAACTCCTTAGTGTATCAAAAAAAAAAAAAAAAAAAAAAATCTTTTGGAAGATTCCATGAGCTGTATGCCAAGAAAACAAAGATCCAAACACATATATTTCATAATATCACAATAATCAACTGCAAAACAAAAAAAAAAAATTAAATATAATAGCAAAAAAAGAAAAAAGAAAGAAAGAAATATTACTTGGGAGGCTGAGGCAGGAGGACTGCAAGTTCAAAGCCAGCCTCAGCAACTTAGCAAAACCCTGTTTCAAAATAAAAGGGCTGAAAATGGTAAAGCACCCCTGGGTTAAATCCCCAGTACAAAGAAAAAAAAGGGTAAAACCAAAAGATTTAAAGAACCTAAATGATTCTTTTTTTTTTTTTTTTTTTTTTTTAAAGATAGTCTTGCTAATATGCCCAGGCTGGCCTCAAACTCACAATCTTCTTATAGACTTGCACCATCTCAACAGCTAAGTGATTATTAACAACTAGTAAAATTAATGATGACAAAGACAAAGAAATACAATGAAGGTTTGGAAACAATGAAGAAACTGGAAACATGAGAATATGGAACAATCTCATATACAAATTTAGTTCAAACAACATGGTACAAAACAATGGATAAACAAATATATAAACACTATCTCTGGATAAATACCCAAGAAAAGAACAGAGGTTGGTATCTAGGACACAGAACTGTGTGGATAAACCAGAGGGAAGGTAAGTCTTCCTCACAAGGTTTCACTGAATTTAGATTAATCTGGAGGAAAAAAATTAATGTTTTTACATTATTACTGCCTTTCCATTCATACACATGCATATCCTTTCATTCAGGTTTTCTTGTATCCCCTATAGTACTGTTTTATAGTTTCCTTCCATAAAGTCTTACATATTTCTTATAATTATTTCTATTTCTTGGAATACTGAAATGAATTTTCCCCATTACATTAAAAATGTTAACATAACAAACATATACCATAAGGAAGGTTTAAAAATAGGAAAACTGAGAAGGGAGGGGGACGAAAAACCAGAGGTACTGAGGAATTAAATCAACCAAATTATGCTATGTGTATGTATAACTATATCATAATGAATTTCACTTTTATGTATAATACACTAATTGAAAAATAAACAAATAGAACAGGGACCATTAGAGTAGAAGAAAGGGATGGGGGAAGGAGGAGGAAAAGGGAAAGTACCAAGGAAATAAAATGGAGCAAATTATGTTATATCCATGTATAAAAATGTTGCAATGAACTCCACTATTATGTATAATTATAATGCACTAACATAATAGAAAACACAAACTGAAAAAATGTTTTCGTAATAAATATAACAAAGAATTGGGGCTGGGGATGTGGCTCAAGCTGTAGCGCGCTCGCCTGGCATGCGAGCGGCCCAGGTTCGATCCTCGGCACCACATACAAACAAAGATGTTGTGTCCGCCAAATACTAAAAAATAAATATTAAAAATTCTCTCTCTCTCTCTCTCTCTCTCTCTCTCACTTTCTTTAAAAAAAAAACAAAGAATTGATGAACATATTTTAATAAAACACATTATTAAATCAGGAAAAAATTAGCTATTTGATGATATGCAGTGTTGGGAAGAATGTGAAGAAACTGATGAACATTCAAAATTAATATGCATATACTGACTTAGCAATTCCTACTTTCAGAATCTTCCTTAGAGAACATGCATATGACTCAAAAGAAATAAGTATACTTCTTGCAGCTTTGTAAGATATAACAAGTGGGAAAAAATAAACAAGTTGCATAAAAATATGTATGGTATACATGTTTTAAATTCTACACACTAGGGGCTGGAGTTATAGCTCAGTGGAGAGCACTTGCCCAGCATGTGTGAGGCACTATGTTTGATTCTCAGCACCACTTATAAATTAATTAAATAAATGTCCATCAACAACTAAAAAAAAAATTTAAAAAACATATATACACACAAAATTACTACATATTAATACATGAAGGAAAAAGGACTTGAAATACTAAACACTAACATGATAATCTCTGAACAGTGGGGAAAAGGATCAGTGGACCAATAATAGTACAAACAGATTATACCCTCACACTGCTTACGATATAACCACAAACCTTTTTTCCAGTTGTAGGTGGACATATTTATTTATTTTTATGTGGTGCTGAGGATCAAACCCAGTGCCTCACACAGGCCAGGCAAGCACTCTACCACTGAGCTACAACCGCAGCCCCCACAAACTTTTTTTTAAAACATATCTTTAAGAGATAACTAAAACAAGCCAGGCGCAGTAGTGCATGCCTATAATCCCAACAGCCTGGGAGGCTGAGGCAGGAGGATGAGAGTTCAAAACCAGCCTCAGGAACAGCAAGGCACTAAGTAACTCAGTAAGACCCTGTTTCTAAATAAAATACAAAATAGGGCTGAGATGTGGCTCAGTGGTTGAGTGCCCCTGAATTCAATCCCCCATACCTTCCTCCAAAAAAAGATAACTAAAACAATCCTACTCAGGCTTTAGAAGCAAATAAGAATCATTTAATTCATGTACACTTAGCTAAAATCCACACAAGGGTTATGAAAGAATCTGTAAAAAAAAAAAAAAAAAACTCTGATCTAAAAAGTCAATCAATTTATTCAGGTATCACTAAGTCATAGACTTAGTGATATTAATATCTTAAATAACCCTGACTCCTTAATTTACCTCAAAATATTTCAGATCTCCAAACTTCCTATTCCCTCTATTTTTTCATTAACTTGATCTCTTCCCCTGTATCTTCATCTATACCATTTTTTGACATTTCAGAAAATTATATGTCTAGCTCCCCATACCAAAAATCTGAAGATCATTCTTAATTTCCTCTCCTTTCTTCAACTTCAGCCCACCAACACCAAGTACTATCTGACCTCCAACATAAATCTCGAAACTATCCACTTTTACCCATCTCCTACTAATATCTCTTTTCATTGGAGAGCCATCATTTTTCTGCTGGATTACCGACATTACCTTCTATATTCCCCAGACTATCTAAAATACTTCTTTTTTTTTTTTAAATTATATCAGACTACATCATTCACTTTCTACATGACTTTACAGTGCATGTAGGAGAAAACCTGTAATTCTTCTCCAAGTGTTAAGACTTCTATTTGATCCCTACCTACAATCCAGGCTCATTTTCAGCACTCTTCTTCCTCACCTTTTTATTAAGCTTAGATAACTATTCTTTCTTTTGAATTGTTGATGGATCCAAGTTCCTCCCATTAGCAGGACCTTTAAACTTCTTCTGTCTGAAAAGCTCCTTTCCTCATTTCTAAGTCTCAGCTTAAATGTCATTCTCAAATATCTGTGTCAAATACTCCATCTACACATCACTGATAAAATCTGATCTCCTCATTACACTCTCACATTATCATACACATTTCCTCAGCTGCACTTAACCTAATTTGTAATACACTTACTTATTTGTAATCTGTATTCCCCATTAGATAGCATGCTCCATAAAGACAAAGACCTGTATTCTCATTGCCTTCATTAGGGCACTAATGTAGTGTTTAGCCAATATTTACTAAATGACTTATTTTTTCCATAAAAGAGATAACAACCATTTAAGGTAGAGTTTTTATTGGTCTTTGTTTTTCAGAGTTTATTGTTGTTGTTTTGGTTTGAAGTTAAGTCCTCCCTTAATCCCACTGAACTCTCTTTTCCTTCCTCTTGGCTATAAGATAAGCACTTCACCCCAGAGCCTCAGTTTTCCCATTATAAAAGAGGAAATTAGAATAATTTCCTTAAAAGATAAGCTAAATTAAAAATATCTGTATCCTATGTCTTTGGCCATGATTTTTTATTATTTCTCTATTAATCTACATAATTGTAGTTAGTAACATGACCTTAATCCATGGTAAAAGGTTTTTATTATACCCTGTCCATTTGTTCCCCTCAATCCAACAAGTTAAACCCACATTGAACTCTCCAAACATAGTTTACAAACTACAAGTAATTTCAACTTGTTAATTTGGAAATAAACCATCAAAACATTTATTTATTCTTAAGATCATTTGGTATTACAAATCCATATTCTGTTTTTTATTACAATTTTCCCTGATGTTTAATTAAACATGATGGTGTTGAGGGCTTAAAAAAAAAAACAAACTTTACCTTCTTTATGTGACTTCGAATGTTCCATGATTAAGACCTCATCTAACCTAAGGAAACAACAATACTTGCATCAATAAGCAAATGAGATCACAGATTCAAAAAGGCTAGGCTTTCGTATACTAAAAATCTATTTCTCCAACACAAATTACTTCTCCAATACAGATTATTATTATGTAAAAATCTATTGCCTCCGATTCATAAGACTAAAACAGTTTTTGCCAGCATTTGTCCCTCAAGTCACATTCTTCAGATATTTCATTCTGCTTTTAAAAATCAAAGAAATACAAACAGAATATAAACTAAACCAAAGAAAATAATTTTTCCTTTAATAAACAAATTTCAGTATAGAAATAATCCTACTTATTATTTACAATTCAATGCAGTTTGTTTAATTATCCAGGAAATACTTAAAGCTCTTTAAAATGAACTTGAAGCAGACAGTTAAGTCATTTTTCACTTACCCCTTTTATTCAATCTCTTCATGCCTTGAGTTTTACTTTTCAAGAGTTTCATGACAAGTCATAACTACCATTTATAAAAGATATGCTTGATACCAGTCTCATTACAACTACCTTGAAATACATGTTGTAAGGGCTAATTATATTATTATTATTATTATCCTATTATGCAAGTGAATAAATTATTCTCTATAATAAAGTAAATCTCCTAGGGTACACAGCTCTCAAGTGGCAAACTCAAAATTTGTACCTAAAGTCCACGTTCTTTCACTAAACTACATTATCTCCTAATCAAATAGAATTGAAACTTGAGAGCTACTCTAACATAGTGGTCATTTTAAAATTGAACCATCAGTTGAAAATGTTTGTAACATGAAGGGAAGGCGATGATTACAAGAATGCAAGACCGTGTCATATGTTATCAAATGTTGATAGTTGACAGTATATATGAAAAATATTAGTACAATGAACATGGAAAAACACCAAAGAATATATTTAAAATCTTAAACAGGTCTCAAGAAGAATGGGATTATGCGGGAACTTACATTTTCTGTCATATATTCCTTTTACTACTTCAGAATTTTTAAAGGTGTTTTATTTTTATAACCAAAATATCAAGAACTGTCCTTTTTATGTGGATATAATTGCTCATTTATGCATACTGATTGTTATACTTCATTGTTTGGGGGTTTTGTTGTTTTTTTGCAGTGTCAGGGATTGAGCCAAGGGCCTCCTGCATGCTAGGCAAACACTCCACCCCAGAGTCTTATTCCCAGCCCCACTTTGTTGTTCATATTCATTCATTCATTTACATGATTCTCTCTCCAAAATGGGCCTACCTACCTCCCCCGTCCCCAGCACACTTCCTAACAGAGTTCTCTTTTCTTTCCTTTGGTGCTAGTGATTGAATCCAGAGCCTTGCAAATGCTAGGCAAGCACTCTTCCACTAAACTTTGTTACCAGCCCAGCTTTTTTTTTTTTTTTTTTGTACCAGGGATTGAACTCAGGGGCACTTGGCCATTGAGCCACATCCCCAGCCCTATTTTGTATTTTTTTATTACAGAGATAGGGTCTCAACTGTGTTGCTGATCACCTCGCTTTTTGTTGAGTCTGGCTTTGAACTTGAGATCTTCCTGCCTCAGCCTCCTGAGCTGCTGGGATTATAGGCGTGCACACCCAGCTACAATTTCTTCTTTTTATTGGTTTTAAAGTTCAGGCTGTATGTATTTTGCTTCACTTGCCAACATAAATCCCTCAACTTCTTCCAAATGAGTAATGTAATAACAATGGACTTTAGGAAAAATTAATCTGGACTAGAAGAAAGAATAGGAAGAAATTATGTTGTAAATAAATTCCTTGTTTTCTAATACAATGGATTACAAAGTTCAAGAGGAGAGAGCTAAGAAATAAGGGCATTTACAACATTTGAGAATATAATGAAGTGAAGGGAATGGTCAGAAGAATGAGATTACATTAAAATTCAAAGTTCTAGAAGTCAAAAGAATTTAAACATTAAACTTCAAATTTGAATGTTAAATCTAAAACATTAAATTTCAAATGTTACAGAATTAAGACCAAAATGCAATAACTAAAGATCTAGCAATTAGGTCACTAATGACTTCAAAAGAGTAGATTTTGGTATAGTGTTGAGAGCGCAAATCTGAGAATGGATTTCTTTCAAATAGTATGGGGAAAAGAAATTTTTTTTGTTGTTTATTTGGTGCTGGGGACTGAACCCAAGGCCTTGTGCATTCTAGCCAAGCACTCTACCAATTGAGCTATATATCTCCAGCCCTAAAGAAGAAATTTTTTAAAAAGGAAGAGGAAGATATCTAAGTTTGAAAAGGATGCAGAAATTTTGAAGGACAAAGCACTTAACCATACATTCAGACTATTATAAAGGAGCAAGCAGAGGGAAGTTGGAGAAGATGTAAGTCATTCTAGAAACTACCAATAGAGACACTGTAAATTTACTGCATCAGAGATACTGTAAATTTACTGCATCAGTGGTGGCAACAAATTCATGATATTTGGTTAATTGTAGCCGCTATTAATTGAGTATCTATTATTGATTAGTCACCTACTACTCTGTTTTCCAGTTCTGGGGACAGAACGCAAGGCAAGCACCATACCACTCACTGAGCTACATCCCTAGCTCCCCATACTATTTTTATCCTTACCTCAGCAATCTCAGGAAAAAAGGCATTACTCTATTCATTTATCCAAATGAGTCAACTGAAGCTCAGAGGTTAAATGACTTGCCTAAAATTACCAACTGGTGTTAAGAGTAAAATTGCTTTTTAATAGTTTTATTGAGGCATACTTTACATTGAGTAAATTTTATTTAAGAGAACTTTGTGGGGCAGGGGGTGTAGTTCAGCAGTAGAGCTCTCACTCTGACAGACACTGGGTTTGATCCTCAGCACTACATAAAACTAAATAAATAAAATAACGGTATTGTGTCCAACTACAACTAAAAAAACTAGAGAGAGAGAGAACTTTGAAAAATTTTAGTATACATACACTTATAGGCCCATCACCTCAATCCAGTTCAGAACACTCCCATCACCCCAAAACCCCTTCATAAGCAGGGCATATTTTATCTTGAATCTGTCTAACTCCAAACAAGTCATGCTACAAATCTCTTAGGCAATATTCAGGTTTAAAAAAAAAAAAAAAAAAATTTCTTTTTTAGGCAGAAAAACTACAAAAAAAAAAAAAAAAAGTTGTAAAAGTTGTTAGACTTCCAATCTTCTTAGGCCTCACTAGTTCCCTTTCCACATGAAAGGGAACATGTCTCTAGAATCCTATTGTCATCCCATGATCTCATAGACTCACAAAATTTACTAAAATTCACAAATATTCTCTTTCTAAAAGCACAGCATAATCAGATTTAAGAATTTAGATGCTAAGCACCAGGAGCAGTTGCGCAAGCCTATAATCCCAACAACCAGGAAGACAGAGGAAGGAGGGTCTTGAGTTCAAAGTCAGTCTCAGCAACAGCAAGGCGCTAAGCAACTCAGTGAGACCCTGTCTCCAAACAAAATACAAAATAGAGCTGGAGATGTGGTTCAGTGGTCGAGTGCCCCTGAGTTCAAATCCCCAATATCCCCACCACAAAAAAAAAAAAAAAAATTTCGATGCTATTATACCTGTGTTCTTTTTTTTAAATGGTAAGGAAGTTATGAAAGATAAAGGCTCAATGAAACTTGAAATCCAGAAGAAAAGCAGGAAAAAAAAAAAACAGCTGGGTAAGACCATTTGAGATGAAAAATGTGACATACTAATAGACAGACCATAGAATTAAAAAATCAGGAGTTGGGCTGGGGATGTGGCTCAAGCGGTAGCGCGCTCGCCTGGCATGCGTGCG
This sequence comes from Callospermophilus lateralis, assembly GCF_048772815.1. Taxonomy (NCBI): domain Eukaryota; kingdom Metazoa; phylum Chordata; class Mammalia; order Rodentia; family Sciuridae; genus Callospermophilus; species Callospermophilus lateralis. Next base: position 26,096,454 of record NC_135316.1, on the reverse strand, counting down.
GCCCAGGTTCGATCCTCAGCACCACATACAAATAAAGATGTTGTGTCCGCCGATAACTAGACAATAAATATTAAAATTCTCTTTAAAAAAAAAAAATCAGGAGTTTGTTTCATGGGGGATAAACTAACCAAGCAGAGCTTTTCTTCTATAAGAAATGTAAAACTAACTGGAGACACAGGGTAGAATAACTTCATAGGCAATAGTTAATACTTGTTTGTTAGCTGGACTATATATTAAAACAAACAAGTTAAAAAACAAAGTGCAACAATACTCATACAATCTAAGGTACTAAGCTAATATTAGATTATTTTATAGTAATGAAGTTATGTAAATTTTTAAAATGGCAAATTTTTCATTACATCAAAATCAAACACTGGGGCTGGGGCTATAACTCAGTGGTAGAGCACTTGCCTAGCACATGTGAGGCACTGGGTTCAATCCTCAGCACCACATAGAAATAAATAAATAAAGGTACTGTGTGTATCTACAACTTTTTTTTTTAATTTTTTTTAATCAAACACTAAATCATGAACATATAAGAATTGAGATCTAAGATGAATAGCCTTTATCTGAAATGCTTGAGACCTGAAGTGTTTTAGACTTTGGATTATTTAATGTTTGCATATACATAATGAGATAACTTGGGAATGGGATCTAAATCTAAACATAAAATTCATTCATTTCATATACACCTTTATAAACATACCCTGTGTGTAACTTTACACAATATTTTTAGCACACCTATGTTTGACTTCAACCTATTGCAGGAGGTCAGATATGGAATTTTCCACTTGTAGTAGCATCATCTCTGGGCTCAAAAAGTTTCACATTTTGGAGCATTTTGGATTTCAGATTTTTAGATCAAGGAAATTCAACCTGAACCATTTTGGGACTAGAAACAATTAAAATAACTTAATTAAAATAATATCCATTCAAGCCTTTACTTGTAAGTCCTACAGAACTAGAAACACAGTTACCAATCTGATAATCATTAAGCTTAGCCAAAAACTTAGAAATTCCAAACTAGGGTCTTAGAGCATAGTATCAGAAATCTAGATGACAGAATCTAGAAGCAAAGAATCAAAGAAACTGCTAGCTTACTATTAACAGAATACAACTTTTATGACTATTTAAAGGTGTTCTAATACCCAACTTGTTAAATAAGTGATTTCTATAACACTTTGATTATTACTCTGAACCATCTGGTCCAGCTAAACACTGCAAGGAACACTGCTCTTAGTAGGCAAAAGACATGCTCTTTGAAGCAAATGAATATAAAACTATCCCAGTATCTTTTTTAATGTTTTTAAATTAAACCAAAATTTACCTCCAAATTCTTACACTATTTCAATCAAAGTTTGGGGTGACTATAAGCAAAAGTCATACACATGTGCATTTCCATAAACCAAAAAGACTGAACAGAGTTTGTCACACTTTATTATAATCGAAAGTTAAAGAGTATTCTGTCTTTAAGCTCTATGTATCACAATTTTACTTAAATTAGCTACTTATTTTTCTTATCCAACCTAAATGTATGGTTAGAAAATAACTAGTTGGAAAGTAATTACACCAGACTTTCCCAACTTCTATAATTTGAAGTTGTAACAATTAATTCTATTATTGGTAAATTCATCTTAAAACTTACAATTTAGTGACTTTTTTTCCAATTTAACATTGCTTTTAAAATCAACATCAAATTTAAATATTCAATAATTTAATCCATTATGTTGCATCATTTTATATATACGGAACCTATTAAAACAAGTTAAGCAATTTTATAGGTATCCTATAAAATCTTACAGGTTTTTGTGTGTGGCATATATACAGGACAATGGGGCAAAATGGGTTAATGATAAAATCTTTTCAAACCCCTCAGAATAACTTATTAATTCACAAAAACAAATCTAATCTTCAAATTCACTAAGGAGAAAAAAAAATCTAAAACCCCGTGGACAAATAAAAGAGAACCTGGTGCTTGGTAGCCAAATGATATTAAAGAAGATGATCCAAACTCTCTTGACAATAATTTGGTACTGTTTCAAGCATAAAAACAAGATAACCTGTACTATGAAACATAAATATGCATTTTAAAAAAAAAAGACCTATTAAATAAATATCCATTACCTATTTCTCCCAATATCCAAAGTTTTCTCTTAAGTCATTTCTTGAAAGAGCAAACATTAATATTTAGAGAACATTGATCAAATCAGTAAAAATACCAACAGTCATGCACTTTTTCAAATTAAACACCATAATTCTTCCCATTAAAAATAAAACAGAAAAAAAAGGACAAATCCCAATCTAGTCCTGTGATTTTGATAACTAATCACTATTGCAACTCTAAAATAGTTTTTTCAATAGTTTACAAATATTCTGCAATTTCAAAAATGCTCCAAGTATTGTATTAAACTCCATTAAAAAATTGATATCTTTTAGAATAAAATAATATATTCAAATGCATGGTAATCCAAATTTTAACACACCTTAATTATGAAGACTAATTCATCATGTTATCAAGTATTTGGTGCCCCTAAAGATCTTCTCCTATTTTAGTGAATTAAAAAAAAAATTTTAAAAAAAACTAAAATTACAAAGTGAGTTATTGTAAAAAGTTTGCAAATAAAAATTTGGAACTACAACCATGTAAAACAGAATTTGGGGACTGGTACACAACCAAAATAAAATATAAAAATAAACTGCAATTGTTACCCATAGCTCTATAGTTCAAATTTCTGCATTTACCCAACAGAAATTTTTCTCAGTGACAAGCTTTAAAGTCTTACATATTAAGAGTTCTGCATAAGAACACTTAGATTTGAGTAAAAGTCCTATTCAATCAATTCTACATCCATATTCTATGCTCTGACAGGTCTATCCCTGTCAGAAAATTAACCAACTGCAATTTTTAAAAAAAAAAATGAAAGCAAAGAAAATGCAAAGTCCAAGCAATCTGCTTTCTAACTTGAGATATTCTACAAAAAATACAGTTGGAGAATCCAATGGAGAAACCACTTTAGTTTGGGCCCTCTTTGCATTCCCTAAACACAGGAAGCTGAATACGCCCGCCATTATAAGGCGGCTGCCTTATAATAAATTCCATTTAATATAATAAGGCATATGTTAATAACACTGACAAGTGAAATGAGGACAGATTTTAAAGCCTAGAGAGACAGAATATATAAAACTTCCACACCTTTTGACAACAGTTACAGAATTTTATACATATTCTTTCCATCACAGTAATACATCTGATTAAAGGCAAAGATTGAGTTTGTCACAATAACATTGTTTGTGCACTTTTGTACCTCAAACAAGAGCAGAATACAATAAAATAAACATATAAATACTGTTATACAAAGACAGTATAACAAGTTCCAATGCCAACCAAATCTAAAATGTTAAAAAGTCAGCTTTTGTGGAATACCTGAGTGATTCAGGGCTGTCCCCCACTTTTTTTAGATTAAAAATCCAGCCCATGAGATTATGTAAAAACAGAAAATGTGAAAGGGGCCACTTTATCTTTCTCCCAACTATTTCAAAGGGTAAGTGGTGGGGGAGAGAAGAGTAAGTACTAAGGAAAAATGTCACAAAACTATAGGCACATGCCTATAATTCCAGTGGCTGAGGCACAAGGATCACAAGTTCAAAGTCAGCCTCGGCAAAAGCAAAATACTAAGTAACTTAGTAAGACCCTGTCTCTAAATAAAATACAAAATAGGGGTGGGGACATGGCTCAGTGATTGAGTGCCCCTGAGTTTAATCCAGGCACTCTCCCACAAAAAAAAAAAAAAAAAACTTTGAAACTATATACAAAAGCATCTAACTCACATTGAGTACTCAATAAATATTAGTAGAACATAAACTTATATAGGTAAGGTTAATCAAAATTTGTCAGGTTACCTTCATCTTATTAATGTCTAACACATTATAGCACCATTAGTTGCTGTTTTTAAATAGACTTTTAAATTCTGAGCTATATCATTAAACAAAACAAGAACCACATTTTGGTATTATTTTTAAAAATATCATTGCTTTCATTAGCATTCATTTGTCTTAGCATCAATGAAAATCCTGATCTGTATGCTTTCTGTGTCAGTCATCTCCAAATGACTATCAAACATAACTAATTATCAAGTTCCTCCTATTAACATCATGATAAAAATTGTAGAAATGGAAATTTTTTGTAAAATTATACAGTAATAAGCACCACCCACCATGATAAGCACCACCCATCTATCTGAAAAACCTGCTCCTCAATCCATCATATTTGAATGATCTAATGACTAAAGAGCTTAAAACTTATCATATAAATTACATTCACTCAAGTTACAGTATTCAGGAGACAATATGGACTATAAATTGTACAGACACTTTGAAAAACATTAATTCTGATCCAAACTCACCCTGTTAGTTTTGAAATAAGGGAGTATAAAAAGCTAATTGATAAAATAAGTAGGAGGAAGACCAGTAGAGTAGAGGAAGGAGAAGAGAAGCGAGAAGGGAAAGAGTAAGTATTGGGGACTGAAATGGAGCATACATGAATATGTCAAAATGCAAATCAATATTATGTATAACTACAATGTACTAATGAAAACATTTTTTAAAGCTAATTGATAGCTATGATTCTCTTAATTTTAAAAAAGGGTACTCAACAAGATACAAATACTTCTGTATTTGGTTACACACTTAAGGAAGAAAAGACCATGGATTGGGAAGACTAATCTTGAATATTTTTCACTCTCTTGAAATCTGAATTTACAAAACGAGCATACTATGCCTTTTTAAACTGTACTGCATAATTGCTGAACTTAAACTCTGTAATCAAACTGCTTAAGTATAAACCCTTGCCTTACCAAATACTACTAACTGGGTTATCTTCACATGCCTGTTTCCTCCTCTGCAAATTTGGAATAAAAACAATATTACATCACTGAGTTGTGAGGATTAAATTACTTAATGTATGTTAAAAATCAGTTTGGACATTTTGCATTCATAATTTTAGAATGTAAATGATGGGTACAAACAAACTTAAAAAGTTTTCACAGTAAACTTTTTTTAAAAAATGAGAATTGGACTGGCATATATGGGCTCAATTAATGCTATCTGTATTATATCTTTATTCCCCTGCAGACTACTCGCTGAAGATTAAGGGAAGTATTCCATGAAAATGTCTTAACACTGTGCCTAGAATTAGAAGTGTATCATCCTTCACAATCCATATTCAGAAAATCCTTACCTCCATTATTTTTCACCCACTTTGGTCTTAATATTTAAGCAGAAGATCTGACACTTATGACCCACCTCTAACAGAGTCTATAAGTTACAATACCAACTGTTAATGAACTCAAGACAGCAAGAGATACAATGTGTCCACAGTGTTGATTTCACTGATATTTTATAACTATTTTCAACTGACTAAAGGAAATGTTTGGTTATTTTTATTTCACCGTCCTGTCATAACAAGATTGCCTTAAAAACCTCAAATTACAGGCCTTTAATATAATTCCCAGGTTACATATTCAATAAGACTCTTAAGTGAGGACTAATCAACACTGGAGGTGGTAGACTAAGAGTAACTAGAGCACTGGTCTGGTCAGCATTCTAGGTGGTGAGGTAAGAGTAGATTCTAGAGGAGTGGACGTCATCACTTTGCTAAGCAAAGCCACAGGGAAAAAAAAGAGCAACTCTAGAGCCATAAAAGTCAAAAATTTGTGTTTTTTGATGAGACAAAAAGGTAAATGGTTCTCTCTATGCTTCCAATCCTTTAATCAATTATCCAATGTGAAAGAAGAAAAATGTTAAAAATGGTTGTATGCATAGCATTTAAAACGAAATACCGTTAATTCCCACTTTGGAACTCTAGAGGGCACCAGAAATATGCCCTCCTTAGCACCACCCCTCCTCCCCGGTAACGTGAGCAGCTGCAGAAGCCCGTCGTCTGGTTGCTGAGGTTGGTATTGCAGCAGCAGAAGCGATGTCTGCAGCGGTGGAAACAGCAGCGCCCACTCCCAGCTGCCTCACCAACCATTACCCGGGCTTCGCCCCGAGGGCAGCTTCCACCCAAGGGAAAGTTCCTCCCCTCAAAACAACCTGGAGGGCAAGTCCCTGACTGAACCCCTACAACCTGACAATGTCCTCCATAAAGAGCAACACATTAGGGGCAAAGGACTCACAATCAGGGTGTTTTCCTTCTCACTTTCTGCCAAAGATGCACCAAACAGGGTTGAAGGCAATTTCTGGTCCTGGGATTAAAAAAAAAAAAAAGAAGAAGAAGAAGAAAGAAAAACTGATCAAGATCAGCCAACCTGGTGGGAGCACTAAGGCTTTTCTTCCAGAAGAAGGGAATGCGAGGTCAAGGAGGTTTGGCCCTTCTATTATTACCCAAAACCCGGGCACAACAGCCCCCTCTTACCAAGTGGAGCAAAATAACTAAAAATATGTATTTGGGGCCAAAACCCAGGTGAAAAGCAAAATCTGGAAAGGAGGGGGCCTAAGGGCATCAAGCATGCTACTGGGAAGGAAGGGGGGGAAGGGCAAACATTGCCCCGACGCCAGCAAGGGATTTGTATTCCCTCCTAAATTCGCCCACCTAGCGTCATCCCCGTCAATCTCGACACTAATTTGGAGGTAAGGAGGGGCTCACGTCACCGCTGGGTGGATAACGCCCATGCTTGCCCCAAGCAGTTGCCCTGGGCCCGAGGTTTGCCCCCCCCTGCAGTCGGCGACCGGCAGCGCTGCCTCCCCGTCCGCCATTAGAGACCCAGCCAAACAATACGTGAGGAGCCAGAGCCGCGCAGCGCAGCCACGGGGAACAGAAGAGCAAAAGAAGGAACCTGGCGGGGCATAAGCAGGAACCCTCGCCCCGAAAAACTTGGGGACCCCGGCTTGGGCGGACAAGGTGGAAACGCAATCTGGAGAGCGGGAGAGCCGGCCGGCCCGAGCGCCCCTCCCCCCGTCCCCCCCCCCGCAGGAAAGAAAAGAAAATACCCCTGGACCTCCCGGAGGCCCGCCGCCCCCGCCCTCGCCCTGGCGGCCCCGTGCGACCCCCGCCCCTGGCGGCCACCTCACCCGGCCCGCCCGGCCGCGCCCGCACTCCTGCAGCCCTCGGGCCGCACGCAAAGACGCCTGTGACATGAGCGCGGCCCGGAGCAGCCCCCGAGGCCCCGACGCCGCAGCGGCGACGGCGGCCGCGCCGTGGGGTATTAAGCCCGGGTCGGTGGGAGGCTCCGGAGGCTGCCCTCACCCATCTCCGCCTCCCCAGTCGCCTCCGCCTCCGCCTCCTCCTCCGGAGGCTGCGCTGCTCCCAGCCACCCCCACACTCAGCGGCCCTGGACTGCAAAGACAGCGGGGATAAACCTCACCCGGTTCTGGCTGCGGCTCCGCGGAACGAACCTCCCCTCCCCCGGCCCACCCCCCTTCGGCGACACGCACAACTCCACTCGGTCCAGTCCCGGCTTTAGCGCTGGTGAGGAGGAGGAGGAGGCGGAGGCGGCGGTGCGGCCGAGCCCCGGGAGGCCCCGCCCTCCGCATGCTTATTGGCTGAAGGCGGAGGCGGGCCAGAGCCCTTCGGGCACATCCATAGGCTACACCTGCTTTCCTTCAGGACCCCCCCTTGGTGGGGTGGTCCATGCGACTGTCCGTCAGTCTCGGGCCACACCTCCGGCTCTGCCGTTCCACTCCCCCTCCGCCGGGCTTCGGCTTCGGCCGCGTCCCCTCCCCTAGCTGCCCCCGCCCCTCCCCGCCCCCACCCACCAGGTCCGCCAGGGTCAGGAGCCCAAGTTGTCTTGCCCGCCGAACCGGCCGTGGCTCCGCTCGGGCCCCCGGCTCTCGGGAACAGGATAGCAGGAGCGACTGAAGTGGGGCTGCCTGCCCTCACTCGGGCCCGGGCCTGGGCGTCCAGGCCGTCGCCGCGGCTCCCAACGAATCCGCCCGAGGAGAGACGCGGCCTCGATGCCCCAACGTCCACCCTGTCCAGTCCCTGGAAGGCACCCGCGAGGGGAGAGGCCGGGGGGCACTCGAGCGAGGAGAGGGGGAGGTCGGGAACGCAGCTGAACTGGGTATCTGGGCCCTCTGAGGGCCGTGGAGGCGCCTCCACCCTCGCCTCGCCCCCGTGGGGAACAGTCCCCCCACCTCCCGTCATGGCTGCAGCAGGAGGAGACGACGTCCTCCATTTTGTTGGAACTGCTGGGGGAACTTGGGACCCATTCAGAACCAAACCCCGTGGGACTGGGAAACTTATCCCCGAGCAGCCCCGACTGGACTCTGGTTCGGCGGAGGGAACGGCTCCCAATTTCATAGTGCGAGTCCGCGGGGCCATGGTGGGCAGCGCGACCAGGGGGAGACCCGGACGCCGCTGCCCACTTCCATCAGCCAAGATGGAGGGAGTTGCGGGCTCCCCGGATCGGGGCTTCTGCCCGCCAGAAGGACCAAGCTGTCCCGGGGCGTCTTTCAGCGTCGCCGTCGCCATCGCCGGCGCGGCAGCCCAGGCGTTGGCCCTCCCACACCTCCATCATCTCCTGGTCCTCAATGGTTGATGGAGGCCCCACTCTATCACCCGCATCATCACTGAGGCCCGTGGAGCCCTGCTGGGTTCAGACGGCGCCGTGTGCCCCGGGAGGGTGGTCCAGCACGAGGATCTTATCTTTTGTTCCTTGTCTACACCTACGTCTTCGGTGGACGTCATGGTGTTGATTTCCAAGACTCCACATAAAGATGGAAGTGATGCCTCTCGCGTCTGGCCCTGGCGGTTCTTACTGGGATTACAACTGATGGTTGTTGGATACTTCCCCACCAAATGGATGGATGAATTAGACCTCTCAATTTCAAAATTGTGTGACAATCCTGTCTATTAATGAGTAGACATGTGATATTACAATATAAAGCTCTACAGAATGAGGAACATGAAGTTTTTAATGAAGTTAGTCATCCATAAAGGACTCTTAAAAACTGTGAACTCCAATAGACACCATTTACAATTAGGATAATCCAGTAGAAATTGAGATGCAGTCATTATCTGTAAGAATTAATCCTTCCATCCGAGGCTAAATGCCATATGCTGCATTCTTTTATTAGTTGAAAAATATCCACAGTGGCTTTTAAAAACTATCACTCATTTTACAGGATCTTAATTACAAAATTTCTCAGTTCTCAACAAAAAGAATATATCCTGTGAAATTTTTATATGACCCAGTACTATTTTACACTGGCATGCTTAATGTCAGTTGTCACAAGGAAATGTCCTATCTTACTAAATGTGAAGTACATGGTAATCTGAAAATGTACACGATTTTCTGCTACCATGTCCTACTACCATGTTCTAAATCAGCTTGTTGAGTTTATAGTTAAAACACTAACTAGGAATACTTCCAACTAAGCTATGTAATAGGCTTTAATGATAGACTGAGTTGTCATATGCTATTCAATTGGAGGAAGCCATTCATTGCCATCAATTCTCTAACATTAATGCTATTTTGTAATTAATTAGAAACCACATTAATTACAGGAATGTTTTTTATTCACTTATATTCATTCTGGCCTTTTTGTTCATAAAACTTTTCACCAGCTTACAGGAACATTATCATGAGAGTTTTAGAGTTTAGAACAGGTTGAAAAAAATAATTTTTTGTTAAAATTTAATTATCTTCAACTTCATGTAAAAGCACTCAAAAATAGACATCCAACTATTCATAATAGTATTATTCATAATTTCTAAAAGGCAGAAACAACCCAAATGTCCATTAACTGATGAATGGATAAACAAATATGGTATGTCCATTCCATGGAATATTATTCAGCTGTAAAAAAGAATGATGTTCTGATAAATGCTGCAACATGGAAAAACCTTAAAAGACATTATGCTAAGTGAAATAAACCAGACCCAGAAGAGCATATTGTATGATTCCATTTTATTGGAAATGCCTAGAATAGCCAACTCTCTAGTAACAGAGAAAGATTAGTACTTGCCTAAGGCTGGGGATATGGGAAGAAAGGAATGATAGCTAAAAGTTATGGTATTTCTTTATGGAAAGATTCAGTGGTAGAGAACCCCTGGGTTCAATCCTCAGTGCGCACACATGCACACACACACACACATACACACACACAAACACACAAACACAGTTATACAATTGATTAAAGTGATTGTTTTACATCTCTGAATGCTGAAAACTATTGAACTCTACACTTTAAATTAATGAGTTGCATTGTTTGACTTATTCTTAAGCTGTAACTAAAAAAATGTGTATATATCTCTGTGTGTATGGAGTTATTCTATACCAATTACAAAGACATACTAAGCATTATACATAAGAAAGATGAAGAAAATACCTGAGCAGAAAACTAGTATTTCAAATAATTTTTGGCCACTCAAAACCTTAAAGAAAAAGACCCTGTATGAAATTTTAAAAATTAAAATGGGAGCTGTATCTCAGTGATAAAACACCTCTTAATTCAATCCCCTGTACAAAAAATAAAAAAAGTTTCCTTTTCTCTGAGACTTCAGAAAGTTACTTTTTCTCTTAGCCTTTCTCCTCTGTTGCAATATAAGGGAATACAGCTGTTGGTAAGACAAACAACTTCTGTGAAAGTGAAATGAAAAGGTATAATTGCATTTTTGAAAACCAAGAACTCACCATTAAGATGTGATATAACACTGATTGTGAGCACATATTGCTCAAGTCTGAATTCAGGCATTACCCACAAATAGGTAAGTGATTTTATGCACGGGTTAACCTCTAATTCTCAGTTTCATTATGTGTAAAATAATGATGATAATTCCTCTCATTGAGTTTCAGGGGGATTAAATGAGCTACACATATAAAACTTGCACATTACACATGGTAGACCTCAATAATTGTAAATCATTTTCATTATTCATAATTGACTCAGTAGAATATTACAAAAATTCTTCATAGTTTATGAAGGCCACAGTGATAATTCTACCACCAATATTGTGCTATTACATAATCCAAATAATAATAATGATTTCAATAAACAGATCAAGTAGACTTAACAAGCTTAATGTGACTGATTATTATACAAAAATAAAACCCTGAGTAGGGTGTTTTGAAAAGGTTTATAATAATTTTAAACAAATGTTATTTTTAGCATGCTTGACATTTATTAATTTGTTTATACTGATATTAGGTTTACAGCAATCAAAAAATAATTCATTTGACCATTGGAGAAAATGGGTGAAATCCCAATAAATGAGTTAATTATGCAATTTATATAGCAAACTGCATGTATAGTACTATATTCCATGAGTTATTCTGTTTGTTATTATCTTCTTAACAACTCTATAAAATAGGTGATATTACTTGTCCCATTTTGACAGCTGAGGAAACAAGGAAATAAAGGTCAAGGATCTTGCACAAGGTAATAGTAAGAAAATGATTAAGAGGGTCCTATAATTTGGAAGTGATTTGTACCCCCAAAATTCATGTACTAGAAGCCTGGTCCCCATTGTGATGGTGTTGAGGTGACAGAACCTTTAAGAGGTGGTGCCTACTGGAAAATAATTCAGTCATGGGGCTCTACCTTCATAAATGGATTAATGTTAGACTCTAGGAATGGATTAGCTCTCTTAATAGTGGGTTGTTACAATATGAGGCTACCCATGTGCTTCAGCCCTTCTTCATGAAACTGGTTCCCTTTACTTTTCTTTGCTATATTATATTGCAGCCAGGGAGTGCAATATTGTTTGGACTCCCACCGCCACCAGAATCATCAGCCAAATAAACCCCTTTATTTTATTTTACCCAGCCGCAGGTGTTTTTTAGAGCAACACAAAATGGATTAAGACGAGAGGAATCATGAAGCTAGGATTTTTGGCTCTAGAGTTTGCTTTTAGTCACCTCATACCTCTGCCTCTCTAGGATAGCTTTCTCCTTATTCTTAACATTTAACTCTTAAACATATCATCTAGATAACTTAAAACAAAACTATATAACATATTCTAAAGCAGTGGCTTATGAACTTTTTTTAACAACCACAAGGATATATTACAAGGATATACATTGTACATTGAGACCCAGTACAAACCCACCTACCTGCATAATTATATAACTAAAACACAAGATTCACAAAATCATTTGCTTCACTTCCTTAGATGCATTTTCATAGTCTCTGTTCAAGTCTATGTAAGTCTAATCAACACCATTCTCTTTTAATAAATAGTAGCTACAGCCCACTAAACTGATTTCATGGCTTACAAAACATTGTTTGAAAAAACTATACTAGAAAAGCAAACCATGGATAAGTTTAAGTTCTAAAACAGAAGGAAAAAAAAAACATATTACTGGAAACTGAGGTAAGCTAGATGAACTATAAGTTGCAAAATTTTTAAAAGAAGAGATATTATTAATAAGAAACAGAAGCCAGGCATGGTAGCACATTCCTGTAATCCCAGAAGATCAAGAGACTGTGGCAAGAGGATCAGAAATTCAAAGCCAGCCTCAGCAACTTTGCCTGCAAGGCCCTGTCTCTATGTAAAACATACAAAGGACTGGGGATGTTGCTCAGTGATTAAGCGCCCCTGGGTTCAATTGTGGTACAAAAAAGAAAAAAGAAAAGAGGTGGGATTCCATCAAAACAGAAGAAAGATTAGAGGAGTAGAGGAAGGGGATTGAGGGACAAGGAGGAAGGACAGTGGAAAACAGTGGAAATGAATCTGACCTAATTTTCCTAAGATTCACCACAGTGAATCTCACCACTATGTATATACACAAGACACTAATTTAAAGAATAAAAAAACTAAGTAAATAGCAGGAAGATCAGTAAAGGGAAATTACAAGGAGGAGGAGAAGGGGAAAGATTGAGGAAGCACTAGGGCACTAGGGACTGAATTAGAGCAAATTGTATTCCATGCTTTTATAATTATAATCAAAATGAATCCTAATGTTATGTATAACTAAAAAGAACCAATAATAAGGAAAAAATAAGAAATTTAAGTTGCAGTTCTTCCTAAATATTGCTGTCTACACCATGCTTTATACTTCATGAAACTGTAATGCAACTGCCATGGTTTGAGTGTATACCCCCAAAATTCATGTGTTGGAAACTTACTTCCTCAGTGTGGCAGTGGGAGGTAAGGCTAGTGGGAGGTGTTTGGGTCATGGGAAGAGAACTCTCATGAAAGGATTATACCTTTCTCATGTAGTTCTTACTCTCACAGGACTAGATTAGTTCCCAGAAGATCATTATAAAGCAAGATTGCCTCCTCATATTTTTTTCTTTTGCATGAACACCTACTTGACCTTCTGCCTTCTGCTTTGGGTTGAAGCAGCAGGAGGCTCTCAACAGAAGCCAAGCAGATGCAAACACCCAATCTTGGATGTCCCAGCTTTCTGAACTTCGAGTCAAAAGAGGCTTCCTTTATAAATACCAAGTCTCCTATATTCTGTTAATAACAACAGAAGACAGACTAAGAAACTGATTAGCAATGCTTCTGGAGAAGTAACATAAAAATTAAGAGTATAGGGGCTGGGGTTGTGGCTCAAGCAGTATCGAGCTCTCCTGGCATGCGTGTGGTCCAGGTTCGATCCTCAGCACCACATACAAACAAAGATGTTGTGTCTGCCGAAAACATAAAAAATAAAAAGGATGTAGCTCAGTGCTAAAGCTCCCCTGGATTCAATCAGTGCTAAAGCTCCCCTGGATTCAATCCCCAGTATGAAGGATTGAACCCAGGGGCACTCAACTACTGAGCCACATCCCCAGCCCTATTTTGTATTTCATTTAGAGACAGGGTCTCACTAAGTTGCTAAGTGCCTCGCTAAATTGCTGAGACTGGCTTTGAACTTGAGATCCTCCTGCCTCAGCCTCCAGAGTCACTGGAATTACGGGCATGCGCCACCATGAGCAGCACACCACTATAATCTTAACAAATATTATTCTTCGCTCCTACTTACACGTGTATGAAGGCTAATTTTTTTAAACTAAATTTACTTTTATTGGCAAAATAATTGTATATATTTATCATGCACAACATGTGTTTTGAAATATGAATACACTTAAGATGGCTAAACCAAGCTAAATGACATATTACAATTTCACATATTTTTTTATTTTGTAATGAGAATACTTAAAACCCACTCTTAGTGATTTTCTTTTTTCTTTTTTTCTTTCTTTTGGTGGGGGGTAATGAGAGATACCAGGGGTGCTTTACAGCTCAGCCAGATTTGCAACACTTTTTATTTTTTATTTTGAGACAGGGTCTCGTTAATTGTTTAGGTCCTTGCTAAATTGCAGAGGCTGGCCTGGAACTTGTGATCTTCCTGCCTCATCTTCCTGAGTCACTAAAAGAACCACCATGCCTGGTTTTCTTAGTGATTTTCAAGAATTCAATATACAGTAATAAACCATAGCCACCATGTTGTAATATGCATCTCTTCAATTTATTCCTGCAATGTAACTGAGATTTTGAATTCTTTGACCAACTCTCCCCACTACTCAAACATCCCCTCATCGCTTGGTAACCACTTACTTCAATGTGTTCAACTTATTTTTATTCTTTATTTTTTTATGCTGAGGATTGAACCCAGGGATGTTTATCCACTGAGCCACATTCCCAGCCCTTTTTATTTTTTATTTTGAGACACGGCTTGCTAAGTTGCTGCTTTGAACTTGCAGTCCTCCTGCCTCAGCTTCCCCAACCCCTGGGATTACAGGCGTGGACCACCACACCGAGCTTCAACTTTTTTAGATTCCATGTGTAAGTGGGATCTTATAGCATTTATCTTTCTACGTCTGCCTTGTTTCTCTTAACATAGTTCATTCAAGTTGTCATAAATGACAGATATCCTTCTTTTAAAGACTGAATAGGTGCTAGGGTTACAGCTCAGTGGTAAAGGGCTTGCCTAGCATGTGTGAGGCACTGGGTTTGATCTTCAGCACTACATAAAAACAAATAAATAAAATAAAGGTATCATGTCATCTACAACTGAAATTTTTTTAAATGCCAATGTTCTATATTTACAAATAAGACTAAATAGTATTTCCCATTTTCTTTATTGATGGACACAGGTTGATTTCATATTTTAGCTATTGTGAATAATGCTATAATTCTAAACATATGAGTGCAGGTATCTCTTCTTCAACATACTGATTTCATTTCTTTTGGATCCATACCCAGCAGTGGAATTGCTGGATCATATGGCAGTTCTATTTTTAGTTTTTTGAGGAACTTTCATACTGTTTCCCATAATGGCTGTACTAATTTACATTCCCAACAAGAGTATGCATGTTTTCTTTGCATACTTGCCAGCACTTGTTTTGACTTTTTAGTAACAGCCATTCTAACAGGTGTAGTGAGATGTATCTCACTGTGGTTCTAATGTGAATTTCCCGTGGTTCTAATGTGAATTTCCTTGATGAATAGCGATATTGAGCATCTTTTCACATGCTGTTGGTCATTTGTTTATTTTGGAGAAATATATATTCAACTCCTATGGCATTTTTAATAGGATTATTTGTTTGCTTGATATAGAAAGAATTGTTTGAATTCCTTATATATCTTTAATATTAACCCCATATCAGATATGCAATTTGTAAATGTTTTCTCTCATTCTCTAGGTTGTCTTATCACTCTGTTGATTGTCTCCATTGTACATATTTTTAGTTTAATGTAATGCCATTTGTTTATTTTTACTTTTGTTGTCTGTGCTTTTATGTTTCTCATTTTCTCTCTTAGGCAGCAGAGCCTGCCCAAGTACCATCTAAGCTTTAGATGGACTCACTGAAGGAGTAAAGTAAATTTTAAGAGAGAAGATATATTCGGCTATTTCAGAGGTCTTTTCCAGAAATAAAAATTTACTATCTTATAAAATAATAAGTTGGAAATAGTTATTTTAAGGATAATTTTTGCCTACTGTGTTAGTCAACTTTCTGTTGCAGTGACAAAATACCTGAGATAAATCAACTTATACAGAGGCCAGCCTCAGCAATTTAGTGAGGCCCTAAGCAACTTAGTGAGACCCTGTCTCAAAATATAAAAAAGAGCTAAGGATGTAGTTCAGTGATAAAGTGCCCCAGGTTAAATCCCTAGTATCAAAAACTAAGTAAATAAATAAATAAAGTAAAATATTTTTCCTACTTCCTCGGTGATTTTTAAATGATTTTTAGTTTTAAAAAGAAAAACCACTGGATGTGGTGGTGCATGCCTATAACCCCAGCGACTCAGAAGACTGAGGCAAGAGGATCACAAATTCAAAGGCAGTGTCAGCAACTTAGCAAGACTCTAAGTAACTTAGTGAGACCCTTTCTCATAATAAAAAATAAAAAGGGCTAAGGATATAGCTCAGTGGTTAGGCCCCCTGAGTTTAATCTCTGGTATCAAAATAATAATATAATAATAATAATAATAATAATAATAGAAAAGGAAAGGAAAGAAAAAAACAAAAAATAAGATACAAATTTGAAAACTGCAAACAAAAACCATGGCCAACAATTCTTGCATCAGAGGATGCCCACTGCTGCATTTTTAGAAAAATTTTAGGTTCACAAGATCGAGTGGAAAATGCAGAAAGTTTCCCCATGTACTCTGCCCCTACATATATATAGCCTCCCTCATTATCTACATCTCCTACCAGAGTGGTACATTTGTTACATTATAACTCTATGTCTACAGTTTACCTTAGGGTTTACTTTTGGTGTTATATCTTGGTATTGTTCATTACATGCTTGTGTTCTCCCTCCCTCTCCCATTATCCCTAACAACCGCTGATATTTTTACTGCCTCCATGATTTTGCCTTTTCCTGAATGTCGTGTAATTAGAATCCTACATATGTAGGTTTTTCGACTGGCTTTTTTTCACTTAGTAATGTGTATTTAAGTGTCTTCCATGTCTTTTCATGTCTTGATACCTTATTTCGTCTTAGAACTGAATAACATTCCACTCTCTGGATATACCACAGTTTATTTATTCATTTACCTTTTAATGGATATCTCCCAAGTTTGGACAATTATGTTTAAAGCTGCTATATACATGCTTAAGTCTTTTGTGTGGACATGTTTTTAATTCCTCTGGGTGATTACCAAGGAGCAAAATAAGTTGGGTTATATAAGAGTGTGTTTAATTTTATAAGAAATTACTAAAATATCTTCCAAAATGGAATTTTACATTCCCACCAGTAATGAATGAGAGTTTCTGTTGTTTCACATCTTTGTCAGCATTTGGGATTTTTAGTGTTTTGGATTCCCACAATTTACATTTATAATTGTATTCCACTGATGCTTTCAATATAAACATTTTGGTGGAGCAATATTTTTCCACTGACAGAATGTTAAAAAATTTATCACTCCAAATGTAGTACATATTGCATATTTTCCTTATTAGATAGTGATATGGTTTGGATGTCACTTGTCCCTCAAGGTACATGTGTAGGAGTTTGATCCCCAGGACAACTTATCAGGAAAGGATATGGTACCTTCTAGAGGTACAGCCTGGTAAGACATTCTTAGGCCAATTGAGGGTATGCCTTGAAGGGATTTGGGGACCCCAATCTCCCTCTGGCTTCCTGCTTTAAGATATGATCCCCTCCAATATGGACTCCACTCTTACCATGGAACCCTTGCCATAACCTACACCATATTGGGGCTTTCAGCCTCTAGAAGGATTTATTATAAATAAATATCTTTTATTTATTATAAATAAATATTTTTTATTTATAAAGTTAGTCTGAGTCAAGTATTTTATTATGGTAATGCAACACAAATACATATGGACCAAAGGAAAGAGTCACACCAAGTGGGGCAGGAAGTGTTATGCAAAAGTGGTTCCTGGAGGGCCTTGTGAGCCATGCTAAGGAATCAGAATTTTACTGTTGTATATGGAAAAGTTATACAGGTTATAAATGAAAAAAAGCTATACAATGTAATATAAATTTTAAGCAGATAACCCCTGGGCATTTTATTGGGAAGAGTTGCTGGTTAACAAGGTTTTAAGTGAATCAGTGATATAATTAACCCAAAATATAAATTTTAAGTGGATAACCCTGGCCATTTTGTTGGGAATGGTTGCTGGGTAGCAAGAGTAGACTTTGGAAAGCTGTTGAGAGAGAACTGATGTTGATAACCTCCTATTCAGTGGTGGCAATTAATGTGAAAGAAAAAGAGAGTTTGGGTTTAATGATAGAAGGACTCGGGGTTCAGAACAGTCCACCGAAAGGCATTTCTAAAATGTAGAAGCTAGTTTAAAATTTAGACACAGAAAACTTTCTGATATTAAATTGTTAGCAAGAAAAGATGAGAAACTTCACTAAAGATAGAAGGTAATCTCCAAAAAGGGTGACTGATAGAAGTCATCACATATAGAACAATAAATTAATACACTTTGAATTGATCAGATTTTTAAAGAAATAATAGCCTAAATTATAAGTAAATATTACTGAACTTTTTACTTATTTTTTACTGCTTTTCCAACAAACTCAGAAAACAGCTAAGCATTCTTACTACAAATAACTGTTGTGTGTAACTTCAGATTTGTCAATGTTATATTTTAAATTTAATTACATTGTTTTAACATCATAGTTAGCTCTTTGAAGGTGAGTTTCTCCTTGATTTGATCTTGTTTTACTTGTTTTCATTTTTTATTTTTTCAAAATATGGACGTGGAAGAAGAAGAAGGAGAGGTGATTTCCTTGAAGAAAAAAGAAAATTAAGAAATTCCCAGTGGAAAGTAAATCTCCTCAATCCTTTAGTTTTCTAGTCCACTTCTCCAGAAGCCACCACTATTGCCAGTTCCTTCTAAGTCTTTCCAGAAACATTCTTTTATGTAAAGTATGTATTATTTTCCTGCAATTTTTGACCTTTTCCATTCAACAATATATCTGAAAGCTGAGTTCACATCAACATGCCTAGATATACTCCAGTCTTTTTAATATTTAATTGTACCATACATATTTTGGGGTTTTTTTGTTGTTGTTGTTGTTGTTGTTTTAGGGTACTGGGATTGAACTCAGGGACAACTCTACCACCGAGCTATATCTCCAGCCCTTTTTTGTTTGTTTGATTGATTTTGAGGCAGGGACTCACTAAACTATTGCGTGCTGACCTCAAACTTGCAATCTTTTTGCCTACACCTTCCAAGTACCTGGGATTACAGACATGGGACACCATACCTGGCCCAATTGAACTATAATTTGGTTAAACAGCCACTTATTGATTACAATCACCATCAGTTACTTCATTATCTTATCCTTAATATCTAATTCTAAAAGTAGGAGGTGTAGGACTGGAAAGGTGCAATACTTTTGCTCACCCATTATAAGGATCATGATTGACACTCCTATTAACAAAAAATTAGGTTAGAGAAAGCAAAGCATAATGAATTTATTTAGTGGAAGTTTTATATAATATGAGAGTCTTCAGAAAATAAAACTCAAAGAAGATAGGAATTCAGGGATATAGAAAGAAAAGATATACTGAGACACAAAAGCGGAGCACCCATCAATCATTGAAATACAAAATGAACAACCCAGCCCACATCCTTGACCTACATCTTTGCCCACAAAAAAATAGCATGTTGTGAGAGAAGTACACAAGCATTGGAAAAACTGGTACAAAATTGTTAAACTCTTCCCTGAGTTCACATCTAGAATAGCCCCTAACTACTATCTCCCTATAAATATTAATATCCCAGACCTAGGGGTTATGTCTCTCACTCTCCAGATGGCCCACATTCTCCCTTGAATGTATTTCTGCTTTCCTGAATAAATCTCCATGCTTCTAACAGACACATCCTTAAATCCATTTCTGCAAAATTTGTCAAGAACTCCTTCATCCTGAGTTGAGTTCCCCCTTTTGGGACCTCCTTGGGTGGCACAAAGACCAAGAGAAATTGTCTATTTTTATGTTTAAATTCAACAAAGAATGAACAGCTCTGTAAAATGTAATTAGACAAAAAGGTATAATATAATGGTAATAGAATGAAGCAGGGAACCTAGCCGGTCCTGGCTACTCAGATACTTCTTGACTTCTCTGTGTAACATATCTTCCTCCTGGGTATGGGCAGGACCTCTTCTGGAATAAGGGTCTTATGACCTACTTTCAGACAAAGTATGTCAGAACATTTCTTTATGAGCACCTCATATACAAAAGTCAAGGGAAGATTAGAGTAACATTGCTAGGTTTTATGGTTTGCATTGAAAGGAACAAGTTCTAATTTCTATGAACCACCTTGAAGAAGAGAATTCTAGTTTCTATGGCTTACACTAGTGGAGAAATAGGGGTAAGAGACAAGAGGAGGAAGGTCAAAGAAAGACTGCTTCTGAGAAGCTTCCAATGTCCCTTAGTTTAGAGTCTCAGCATCCAAGGTGCTATACTTAGATCTATGACTTTTTGTGTTCCAACAGAGGCCATTTATATATTAACCATTACTTTCTAAAATCAAAGTACCCCAAATGCATTTTTAAATGATTGTATCGTGAGCAAGGGGCAACACTGTGATTCATAAATACCTATGTCTGTGGTGATTGTTCTTGTTTCTTTTAAATATTTAAAGTCCTAGATATGAATATCAAAAAAAAAAAAAGTAACTAAGAAAGACCTGAGTCAACATGGCTGTCTGATGACCTCCATATGCCTAAAGGATCAATCCCCAAATTTTTTATGACCTCCTAAATTCCACAATTTGGTCCACCAACCCATCTTATCTCTCCCCATCTCTCCTCTAGTTCCCCTGAAACAGAACATCAGATGATTCAATGTACCCTAACCTCTCTGTGCACTTTCAACAGACCTTGTCTTAGTGTTATTTCCTCAAACTACTAAAAGCTTTCCTTGTATTCAATCTAGTGAACTACTTCTTCTTTAAGGGAGAAAAATTCACTCTCAGTTACATATATACCCCAAGGGTTCACAAACATTTTCCAAAGGGTACAGGACAAGAGCGATTTTGGAATAATTAGTTTCCAGATGCTCAATTATTTTTGTATTCTTTACTGAAACTGAGCTGGGTATAGTGGTACACACCTGTAATCAGTCCCAACAACTCAGGAGACTGAGGCAAGAAGATCCCAAGTTCAAGGCCAGACTACACAACTTAACAAGGCCCTGTCTCAAAATTAAAAATACTAAATGGCCCGGGGATGTAGCTCACTGGTAAAGCACTTCTGAGTTCAATCCCCAGTGCCACACACACACACAAAAAAAAAAAAAAGTTTAAAATTAAATGAATAAATAGATAAATAAAATTGACCTGCCTAAAACTCTAAAGTAAAGCTATCCCTTTAACAACTAGCCTTCTTCCATTTTTTTTTTATTCTTTCATTTTAAAACGGGATTTTTTCCCCCCAGATTTTTCTCTAAGGCAAGGTATCTCCTGATGAACAAACTTCCAGGATGTCCATTTAGAGGACATTTTGAAACACTGGTATAAATTTGACTCTGATGACTGGTAACAAATTCTTTTTTTTTAATATTTATTTTTTAGTATTATTTTATTTTTATGTGGTGCTTAGAATCGAACCCAGTGCCTCACACATGCTAGGCAAGCAGGCTACTACTTGAGCCACATCCCCAACCCCGTAACAAATTCTTTTGAATGATGGGAGGGTTTTAATTATTTTCAACAAAATTGAATGAAGATCCAACTGGAATGCCAACCGATCCTTTAAATAATTTCAGACTGTAAGTTTTGGGCCCATTATTAAACACATACACACACACATTGTATTTAGGGTTTTTAAAAATATTTTTTAGTTACAGGTGGACACAATATCTTTATTTTATTTTTATCTGGTGCTGAGGATCCAACCCAGTGCCTCATGCATAGTAGGCAAGCACTCTTCCTCTGGGCCACAACCCCAGCCCTGTATTATAGGTTTAATTGTGCCACCCAACACACACACATGTTGAAATCCTAATTCTCACTACTTTAGACTGTGACCTTATTTGGAAATAGGGTTTTTACAAAGGTAATCAAGTTTAAAAAGAGATCAAGAGAGAGGTACATTAGCCCACACATGTAATCCCAGTGACTCTGTAGGCTTAGGCAGAAGAATTACAAATTCAAGGCCAGCATCAGCAACTTAGCAAGACCCCGATCTCAAATATTCTTTTAAAGAAAAGTTTTTTTAAAGGCTGGGGATGCTGCTCAGAGATAGAACCCTCCTGGATTCAAATCCCAGTACTGAAATAAAAAAATAAATAAGTTCACGAGAGTGGGCCTAATCCAATATGACTGGTATTTATAAAAAGGAGAAATTTGGACACATTAAATAGACACACACAGAGAAGACACCTGAGAAACAAAGGAAGAAGATGACCAAGTGATTGGAATGAT
Organism: Callospermophilus lateralis; assembly: GCF_048772815.1. NCBI lineage: Eukaryota > Metazoa > Chordata > Mammalia > Rodentia > Sciuridae > Callospermophilus > Callospermophilus lateralis. Next base: position 26,074,171 of record NC_135316.1, on the reverse strand, counting down.
AGATCTACCAGCCAAGGAACACCAAGGATTCAAGCAAACCATAAAAGCTGGAAGAAACAAGAAAGGATCCTTGCCTGGAGCAGACAATGAGAACTCAGCACAGTCTACAACTTGGTTTCAGACATCTAGCCTCCATAATTGTGAGACAATAACTGCTGCTGTTTTAAACCATCTTAGAAATACTTTGTTACAGCAGCCCTAAGATACTAATACACATTTTCGTAGATTTTTCAACATGTAATCCTGAAAGCATTCAAAATATTTAAAAGTCAGCATTGAACAAGATTTTCATTTTCATCTACTTGTCATGGGGGAAGACAAGTCTCCAAAGAAGGATCCAAGGAGTTTCCAGGGAGATAGGGATCTTGATTCAGGACCAGCAAGGTTCATGTGAGACAGAAAAGAATTTCAGCACATGTCAGTCAGAGGCATAGACAGAGGTTTACTTAGGAAAGTAAATACATATTAAAGGGAAAATGGGGTCAATCTCAAGAGACACCTTTGGGGTAGAGCAAGGAATATGCATTCAAGGAAGAATGTGGGCTATCTCCAGAGGGAGAAAATAGCAACTAATTGGTTGGAGCTGTCTTACAGAGTTGGTGCTAGGGGCTGGACTAGAAGTGGAGCCAGGGTGGAGCTACGCAATTTGGGGCTAGTTTTCCGTGCCCTTACACATTGCCCTCATGTTACAAGGACATGAGATCAAAGGTGAAGGCTAAGGGATTAAGGATCAGGAGTTACAATTGTTTATGAATGCTTTCTGCATTTCAGATGTGGTTCCTGGGCATTTCCTTTGATATTCAGTCTCTCTCCCTTTATTCTGAATTTCTTATCTCTTGCTCATTTGTGTAAACCAGTTTTCTTAACACATCCATAAAACTGAAAAAGGGGGTCGTAAAATCTGTCTCATTCTAACAAAACATAACATTCATCCAAAGATTCATGAACTAGTTTAAAATTGCTTTCTATCTATATAATTTTTTCTGTAAAATTCTAATAATTTTGCATTAATATTAGTTGAAATTTATTAGTCACTATGTCTATTTAAAGAGTTAATAATTTAATAATAGCTTTATTCATATGAAATGTTTAATCCTTAGTCTAGATCTTTTCACATTTTAATTTATTTACATAACTTTGTTGCAGATTAATATAGTAGGGTGAATGCTGATAGACTTTCAAGAATAAATACATGTTACACAAGGATAAAATTCTGTGGGGAAAGTGGAATGGAAATACAAATTCAGTGAGGAAAATGTTACATTTGCTAGAACTAAAGAATTTCTTGTTCTTGTAGTTTTTAAAAGAATGATGGTAAGTGTAAATTAGTTGATATAGTATTTAGGATCCATTAAATTTATTGAGGAGTAATTTAAAATGTTTATTTTCAAACATATGTATTTGCATTGCACAGAAATTATGCCAGATGTCACTTTAAATTATCTAAGTGGGTTTACAGTTAACCAATGTCCTTTGAGGGAAAGTTTATGCTTTTAATATAGCCCTTGCTTCTCTACCACTGTGACTTTTTTTTTGGGGGGGGGGCAGGGGTACCAGGGATTGAACTCAGGGGCACTCTACCACTAAGCCATCCCCAGACATATTTTGTATTTGATTAGAGACAGGGTCTCACTGAGTCGCTTAGCACCTTGTTTTTGCTGAGGCTGGCTCTGAACTCATTATCCTCCTGCCTCAGCCTCTGGAGCCTCTGGGTACATTTTTCTTTCTCTTCCTCTCTCCCCCTGCTCCTTCCTAATCTTTCCCCATTCCCTAATCTCCAGGGAAACAGGATAATTTTTCTTCCCCATCCTAAACAGAATTATCTGTCCTTGAGCATACACCCACCATAGGAACAAAGTAATTCAGACTTGTGGATGGCACCAGAAAAATCTCAGAAATGACTGTCTCCCAAATTAACAAGTGAGTTACACCCCAACAGAGAACTCAAATGTAGACTTTGAAGCAACTCTTCAAAAGCTCCCTGTTCCCCCTGATGGGCAGAATCACAGCCTCTGGGACAAGACTGCCTTGTGTTACTCCTTTGCTAGCAAAAAATAGAACTTCTTTTTTCTTTTTCTCAAAATCGTGTCCTCATTATTGGATTGACATCAAGTACAAGGACTGAGCTTTTGGTAACAAGAATACACCAGCAAAAAAAAAAAAAAATTGAACACCATTGTTTTGCAGCCTAGATGAAACATTACCTTTTCAGAGTTTTTTGTTGTTTTTCTTTAGTGGTATTGGAGTTTGAACCCAGGGGTGCTCCAACACTGAGCTATAACCTCAGTCCTTGTTTTGTTTTGTTTTGGTTTTTTTGGGGGGAGATGATGGGGGGGGGTGAGGTGGGGGGGGGGAGGAAGGTCCTTGCTTAGCATCTGGATGGCCATCTTAAGTGACAGCCAACATTTTAAGAAAATGTTTGCTTTCCCGACCAAGGGTGTTTCTGAGAAAGGCTCACCACTCCCTCATACCAATCCCACCCTGCATTAGGACCCACCCAGCTCTAATCTCTGAGCCTGCCCCATAAAAATCCCAGAACCCAAGCCTGTTTTGCCTCTCTCTGTCTAAGGAGAGATTGCCTTTATTTTGTCAGCTCTGACAAATAAACCCTCATGTGTATCTCTGTTTGGTCTTGCTTGCCCATCTCCAGGTTCCTCGCTTTTCTTTCAGAGGGTACTGGGGATTGAACTCAGGGGCACTTGACCACTGAGCCACTTCGCCAGCCCTATTTTGTATTTTATTGAGATATTTACAGGGTCTCACTGAGTTGCTTAGGGCCTCGATAAGTTGCTGAGACTGGCTTTGAACTTGGGATCCTCCTGCCTTAGCCTCCCTCCCGCGTCTCTGGTAGGCCACTACGCCCAGCTAACCCCAGTTCTTTTTCTTTTTTTAGTTTTCAAAGAGGGTCTTGTTAGATTGTCCAGGTCATCCTGGAATTTGTGAGCTTCCTGCCTCAGCCCCCTGAGTTGTTGGGATTACAAACTTGTGCCACTGCACCAGGCTCTAAAACTTTACTTTTTCAGTAAATTCTCCCTTGCTCTACCTATCTGCTCTTCCTCCAGAACTCAGTGGAATTAGTTACTGTTAAAACAAAATTAGCCAGCCATGGTGGTGCACACCTGTAATCTCAGCAACTAGAGAGGCTGAGGTAGGAGTATCACAAGTTTCAGGCTGGTGCAGACAATTTCACTAGACCTTGTTTAAAAATTTTAAAATAAAAATGGCCAGGAGTGTAATCCAGGGGTAAAGTACCCCTGGATTCAATTCCCAGTACCAGACAAGAAAAGAAAAACAGCAATATGAATAGGAGCCTGTTTCTTCAACCAGGATCCTTGTGCAAGCAACTTAAGCATAACCTAAAAGCTTTCCTTATATCTAATTAATTTTGTATAAAACTACAGCCAATCACAGAAAGACAATTGGTCAATTGTTTATATAACTAGTATGCAACTGAGAAATCATACCCACATAGTAGAAAATACATAACTGTAGCCACTCAAGTCATTTCTTTTCTTGGCTTCCTCTTTAGTCTGTAAAAGCTCACTGCTCACACTGTTAGAGTGGAGTTCTCTGAACATCCTCCAGTTTTGAGTGACATCTGATTCAAATCATCTAGTGCTCAAATAATTTATTTGGTCTAAAGGTTTTCTTTTTCTTTTTTTTTTTTTTTTTTAGTTGTAGATGGACACAATACCTTTATGTTATTTATTTATGTGGTTCTGAGGATCCAACCCAGGGCCTCACACATGCTAGGCACACACTCTACCACTAAAATTTCCTTGCTTTGCATCTGGATAGCCATCTTAAGTGACAGCCATCATTTTAAGGAAAAAGTTTTGCTTTCCTGCCCAAGGGCATTTCAGAGAAAGGCTCACCACTCCCTCATACCAACCCAAACCCTAACCACTGGCATTAGGACCTGCCAGGCTCTCATTCCTGAGCCTGCCCCATAAAAGTCCCAGAACCCAAGCCTGTTTGCCTCTCTCCTATAGAGACTGGCCTGTATTTGTCAGCTCTGACAAATGAACTCTAGTGTGTATCTCTGCCTCGTCTCCATCTTTCTTTCCTTGCTTACCTGTCTCTCTTGTTCTGCACTTTCCCTTCAACCACTGAGCTACAACCCCAGCCCTTGTCTAAAGTTTTTGTCAAGCACTACAGCATATAAAATATTATAAGATGTGCTTAAAGATTAGTTGTTTACAACTTCTGTCTCCTTACCCTCTTGGAAGGCAAGAACAATGTGGTATTTTTCTTTGTACTTCCATGTCCAGCATAACTACAGATGCAGTGTTTGTTGGCATCAGATCAATATTGGCATCAGATTCACCATTTTAGGTCAGGAGTCATTTTGTCTAGAGGATCCAAAGTTTGGATTCTGAGGCAAAGCTGCTTAACTCCCCATAAGAACATGTGCCTGCTAATCAATCAGCCCCTCCCCAGTTTATGATACAACTGCTAAGCAGCTTATGAAATTCCTCTGGCAGGCTATAAAGTTGCTCTGTGAGTGTTGACACACTGCTGCTCTCCTCGGGGGCCATCCTTGTCAGTTTGCCTCGTGCTACTGACAATAAATCTCTTGTGTGAGATTCCAGTGTGTGGCATGGTCTTTGGACTCTGCAAGTGTCCTTTCAGTGTTATCATCAGGGTGTCCAGTTGGGGGGGTCCAGGTCCTTGGTGTCCTGAAAAAAAGCATTGAGTAAGACACAAACCAGTAACAGGCAAAGTACAGATTTATTGAAGATAAAGGTGGAAGTACCACTCTATAAGGTGGAGTGGAGTGGGCAAAGCATAAGAGAGATGATGTCTGGAAATTAGTGTCTTGTATGTTTGTGAGGAGTTCTCTTCCCTATGTAGACCTGATTGAAGGCCTTACCTCATTTGCCCCCACTAGTTACCTTGTGATATCTGATTAGATAGTCCCCCTACTGGTTACTTGAGAAATACTCCCATTGGTCATTTTAAAATACTGAACCTGTGGCAGGAGTTGTCATGATGATAAGTCTTCAGTGGTGGGAGTTGTCATGGTAATGGAACATTGTCTCCCTGTCTTGTCCTCCAGCAGCAACCTTTTTATTACTCTGCCTCTACCATCTTGGCATCCAGAACTCCTACCTAACAGCAGGGTATATTCTTACTAATTTATTTATATTACATACTCCATAATTTTTTTCTGATATAAGTTCTGTACTGCATTTTACAGTAGGAATAGATTTTAGCATTTATTTTAAACTATACATAGTACACAGAGAATGTATCATAACACCTAGAGAAATGAACGGCAATCAAGTTAATGGCACAAAGTAATTTGAAATTGAGTCTAATGGATTTACTTGGATCTCTCTTACAGAAGCTCCAAGAAAGCTAAGTAAAGATGCTAGATGGTGAATTGTAATGAGATAGAGAATTTTTTTTTTTAAATATTTATTTTTAGTTTTCGGCGGTCACAACATCTTTGTTTGTATGTGGTGCTGAGGATCGAACCCAGGCCGCACGCATGGCAGGCGAGCACGCTACCGCTTGAGCCACATCCCCAGCCCTGGTGAATTGTAATGAATTTACTAAAGAAACAAAATCTTCTTATTGTTTTCAGGATTAAGAACCTGGAGACTAGGGGCTGGAGTTGTGGCTCAGTGGTAGAGCACTTGCCTGTATGTGTAACACACTGGGTTCAATTTTCAGTATCACATATAAATAAATGAATAAAGTAAATGTCCATCAACAACTAAAAAAGAGAGAGAGAGAGAGAGAGAGAGAGAAACTGGAGGCTGGTATTATCATCTCTGGAAATAGAAAATGGAAAGGAAGTTGGTATGGTAGTTAACAAGTTGTAATGTAGTAATCATATAACAAAAGCAAGTTTAGGATAAAATTGATAAATTTGTTTAAATTGATTCTGAATTAACTATGAATTATCTATGTTTGACAACCCCAGATTTTGGCTCAGTATTAAGGATTAACACTACTTCATTTCTTCCTTTTCCTTTGTCCTTTCTTTTAAAAATGGATATTATGACATCAGTGGGAATCTTTCTTATAACTCTTCAAATCCGTAATTTCTTTTTTTTCCCCCACATTTTTTATTGGTGCATTGTAGTTTTACGTACCAATGGGATTTGTCGTTACATATTCATACATGCACATAATATAACAATATAATTTTGGTCAATATCATTCCCTAGCACTTCCCCCACCCCCACCCCTGCACCTCCCATCCTTTGGCCCCTTTCCTCTGCTAATCTCCCTTGATTTTTAGGAGAGCCACCCCCACCTTTTTTTCCTTTTTCCTTCTGCATATGGGAGAAAACTCCTGACCTTCTGAGTTTATTTTGTTAACAAGATAGTCTCTAGTTACATCCATTTTCCAGCAAAAGCCATAATTTCATTTTTCTTTCCTTTTTTTTTTTTTTGTACCAGGAATTGAACACAGGGGATGTGCCTTAATTTTGTCAGCTCTGACAAATAAACCCTCATGTGTATCTCTGTTTGCTCAACCACTAAACCACATCTCTAGCCCTTTTTGCTTTTTTTTAAATATTTTTTTAGTTGTAGACAGTCACAATACCTTTATTTTATTTATTTGTTTTTACGTTGTGCTGAGGATTAAACCCAGTGCCTCACACATGCAAGGCAAACGCTTTACTAACTGAGCTACAACCCCAGCTCTCCAGACCCTTTTTATTTATTTACTTATTCATTCTAATTTGTTGTATAGGACAGCAGAATGCATTTCAATTCATAGTACACATATAGAGAACAATTTTCCATGTCTGGTTGTACACAAAGTAGAGTCACACCATTTGTATCTTCATACATGTACTTAGGGTAATGATGTCCATTTCATTCCACCATCTTTCCTACCCTCTGCCCGCTCCCTTCCCCTTCCTCCCCTTTGCCCTATCTCAAGTTTCCTCCCATGCTTCCACCCCCACCCCATCCCATATGGATCAGCATTCTTATATCAGAGAAAACATTCGGCATTTTGTTTTTTGCAATTGGCTTACTTCACTTGGCATAATATTCTCCAACTCCATCCATTTACCTGCAAATGCCATGATTTTATTCTTTTTTAATGCTGAGTAATATTCCATTGTGTGTATATATATATATATACCACAGTTTCTTTATCCGTTCATCTACTGAAGGGCATCTATGTTGGTTCCTCAGTTTAGCTATTATGAATTGTGTTGCTATAAACATTGATGTGGCTGCATCACTATAGTATGCGGTTTTTAAGTCCTTTGGGTATAAACCAAGGAGTGGGATAGCTCCTGCAGACCTTTTTTATATTTTATTTAGAGACAGGGTCTCACTGTTTGCTTAGGACCCTCACTAAATTGCTGAGGCTGACCTTGAACTTACAATCCTCCTGCCTCAGCCTCCAGAGCCACTGGAATTACAGGTATGTGCCACCACACCCAATTTCATTATTCTTTATGGCTGAATAAAATTCCAGTGTGTATATACACATTTTCATTCATCCTTTGATGGACACCTAGGCTGGTTCCATGGTTTGGCTAGTGTGAATTTTGTTGCTGTAAACATGGGTATTCATGGATCACATTAGTAGGATGACTTTAATTCTTCAGTATAAATACTAAGAAGTGGTATAGCTGGGTTATATGGTGGTTCCATGCCTAGGCTTCTAAGGAGTCTACATACTGATTTCCATAGTCGTTGTACTAATTTACAGTCCCACCAACAATGTAAAAATATTCCTTTTCTCCACATCCTCTCCAGCATTTATTATTGTTTATATTCTTGTTGACTGCCATTCTGACTGGTTTGAGATGAAATCTCACTGTAATTTTGATTTGCATTTTCTGAATTGCTAATGATGTTGAGCATTTGTTTATGTATTGGTTGGTCATTTGTATTTATTTTGAGAAGTATCTGTTTAATTCATTTGCCCACTTATTAATTGGGTTATTTGATTTTTTTGGTATAAAGTTTTAGAGTTCTTTATATGTTCTAGATATTAATCCTCTGTCAAAAGAATAGTTAGCGACTTTTTTTTCCCATTCTGTAGGTTTTCTCTCCACATTCCTAATTGTTTCCTTTGCTGTGCAGTCTTCTATAATTTCTTTCAGCAATATTTTGCACTTTTCAATATTCATTCCAATTTGGTTAAGTTTTTATTCCTATTTTATTCTTTTTGTAGCTATTATAAATAGAATTATAAATAATTCTATTTGTTCTTTTTAGTTATAAATGACAGTAGATCATATTTTGACATATCATACATACACAGAGTGTAACTTGCCATTTTTGTGATTGCACATGATATGGAGTTACACTGGCTGTATATTCACATATGAAAATAGGAAGTAATGTCTGATTCATTCAACTGTCTTTCCCATTCCCATAGAATTATTTTCTTAATTTCCTTTATAGTATATTTATTGTTAGTACATTAAAATATAAATGGTTTTTATATCCTGCTACATTGCTGAATCCATTCATTAACCTTGTTCCTGTGGAATAAGGAAAAGCATTGAGTCTTTTACCATTAAGTATGATGTTAGGTGTGAGTTCTTCATATAATACTTTTATTAGTTGAGATTGTTTTCTTCTAGTATAGTAAATGGTTTTGGTTTTTATTTGCACTGCTGGGGATTCCATCCAGGGTTTCCCATGTTAGGCAAGTGCTCTAGCACAGAGCTAAATCCTCAGACCTAAATATTTTTATTATGAAAGGATGTTGAACTTTGTTATATGTTTTCTCTACATCAATTGAGATAATTATGTGGATTCCTCCCCTTTATTCTGTTAATGCGATATATTAAATTAGTCAATTTTCCTGTCCTATATTATATCCCAATAATCAATCCCACTGGTCATGGTATATAATTCTTTATACACTGTTGAATACAGTTTAATATATGGTCAAATGACATTTGTCAAGAGTGCCCAATCTCAAAGAATGGACAGACTCTTCACAGAAGAAAAAATACAATCAATTAACATATATATATATAAAATGTTTAACATCTCTAACAATTAGAGAAATGCAAATCAAAACTACACTGAGATTCCATCTCACTCCAGTAAGAATGGCAATCATCAAGAATTCAAGCAACAATAAAGGTTGGAGAGGCTGTAGGAAAAAGGTATGCTCTCTCATACCTTGCTGATGGGACTGCAAATTTGTGCAACCACTATGGAGATTCCTCAGAAAACTTGGAATGGAACCACCATTTGACCCAGTCATCTCACTCCTAGGCTTATACCCAAAGGACTTAAAATCAGCATACTACAGTGATGCAGCTCAATATTTATAGCAGCTCAATTCACAACAGCTAAACCATGGTGTCAAACTAAGTGTCCTTTAACAGATGAATGGATAGAGTTATTGTGGTATACATACACAATGGAATATTACTCAGCATTAAATAAGAATGAAATTAGGCATTTGACGGTAAATGGATGGAACTAGAGAATATTATGTAAGCAAATAAGCCAATCCCAAAGAACCAAAGGCTGAATGTTTTCTCTGATATGCGGATGCTAATTCACATTGTGGGAGGGAAAAGTAATATTTTGGACCAGACAAAGAGGAAGGTATATGGGGGTAGAAATTATACTAGAATAAATCTGACATTATTAACCTATATGATTACATGACCTATGTAATTCTATATCACGTACAACCAGACAAATGAGAAGTTATATTCCATTTATGTATGATGTGTCAGAATGTTTCCACTGTCATGAATAATTAGAAGAAATTTTATTAAAAAAAACTGGAAAAAAAGAGTGTCCAAACTATTCAATAATAACCAGTATTATCAACAAATGGTGCTGTTAAAACTGAATATTCACATTCAAAAGAATAAAACTGGATCCTTACTCAAAACCATCTATAAATTTTGACTCAGAAAGGATCAAAGACCTATAACATATGAGCTAAATTCATAAAAACTTAGAATAAAACTTAAAAACATTGGATTTGGCAATTACTTTTTGATTATGACACCAAAAGTACAAGTACAAAAGAAAACGTAGACAAATTAGACTTTATCACAATTAAAACCTTTTGTGTATCAAATAACATTACTGAAACAGTGAAAAGACAACCCCCCAAAATAGAAGAAAGTATGTATCATATATCTGAAAAGGGATTACTATTCAGGATATGTAAAGAACTTCTATAACTCAACTTACAAAGAAACAACCTAATTCAAAAATAAACAAAATGCTCTTTCTTGAAGGAAGATATATAGCCAGGCATGGTGATACATACCTGTAATCCCAGTTACTCAAAAGGCTGAGACAGGTGGATTACGAAGCCATGGGCAATCTGGGCAATTTAGTGAGACATTCTCAAAATAAAATTAAAAACTTGGGGACATAACTTCATTGTACAGCTTTTCCCTAGCTTCAATCTCCAATAACACAAAAGAAGGAGAAGAAGGAGGAAGACTGAGAAAAATAAGAAATAAAAATGTCTGGGGCTGGGGTTGGGGCTCAGCGGTAGAGCACTCGCCTAACACGTGCGAGGCCCTGGGTTCGATCCTCAGCACCACATAAAAATAAATAAATAGAATAAAGGTATTGTGTCCAACTACAACTAAAAAATAAGTATTTTTTTAAAAATGATCAACAAAAATACAACAAGCTGCTCATAATCACTAATTATTAAGGGAATGCAAATCAAATTCACAATGAGGTACTACCTCACATGAATTAGGATGACTACTATCAATACTAAACAAATTGGAAAATGACAAGTGTTGTTGAGGATGTGGAAAAGTTGAAACAATTTTAGCTATTGGTATAAAATGGTGCAGCCATTATGGAAAACAGTATGGTCTTTTTTCAAGAAGTTAAAATTTGAATTGCCATAAAATCCAGCATTCTACTTCTGGATATATAACCAAATGAATTGCAAACTTGGCCTCAAAGATATATTTGTACATTCTGCTCATAGAAGCATTGTTTGAGAAAACCAGAACATGGAAATAACCCAGATACCTATCCGTGGTTGAATGGATGAACAAAAGATGGTACATACATACGAGGAAATATCATTCAGCCTTAAAAAGAAAGTTCTGACACATGCTACAACAAAGCTGAAAGTTGAGGATATGACACTAAGTGAAATAAGCCAATAATCCCCTCTGGTGGGAGTGATGAATGGCAACAATGGAGAGTGTGTGGCAGAGCAAAGAAATAAAGAAGTAGGAGGAGGAGAAAGGGACCAGGGTCCCACAATCCTCTTCAAGGACACACCCTCAATGGCCTAAAGACTTCCGACTAGCTGGTTGTGGTGGCATGTACCTGTAATCCCAGTGACTCAGGGAAACAGGCATAAGAGTTACTAGTTTGAGACCTGCCTCAGCAACTTAGTGAGACCCTGTCTCAAAATAAAAAAATAAAGTCTGGGGATGTAGCTCAATGGTAAAGTGCCCCTGGGTTCAATCCCTAGTACAAAAACAAAAAACACCTTCCTATGAATCCCCATCTCTCTTTTCTTTTTAAGATTTTAAGTTGCCAATGGGCCTTTATTTAATTTATTTATTTGCGGTGCTGAGATTCAAACCAGGAACTCACAAATCCCAGGCAAGCACCCTACCACTGAGCCACAACCCCAGCAAGAATCCCCATTACTTCCCAAGAGCACCATCCTGAGGACCAAGTCTTGTCTTTAACACACTGACCTTTGGGAGATATTCAACATCTAAAGTAAAGCATCACTCCATCCCAATGAGTAAAAAAACAAAAATAAAATAACTCTTTTTATATCCAAAGAAAATGAAAGTCACAGGATAAATTGTTGCTTCCCAAATTGGAGAAACAGGCAAATACAAGGAATCATAATTTACTGTAACAGAAAACCATGAGAAGAAATCACTGTAGGAATCAGTGCTGGTATAGAGAAACCAGAACTGTCATTGACACATTGCTGGAGGCTCAGTTTGAACAAATTTGATAAAAATTCCAGGGAGACCCAGTCATCAGGGACCTACATATTGTTGTGTATTTTACCTCTTAAGTTTCTACCAGGTGTCCACAGTGAATGCAAGCAAAAAAATCTCCTTATGCCTCTGGCAGTGGGTAGGGTTTAAAAAAACATTTTAAATGCCAGGGCTTTCTGTTCTTTTTAACAAGACCTACACTCAGGAAAAACTATTTAGGGGCTGGGATTGTGGTTCAAAAGTAGAGCAGTCGCCTAGCATGTGCGAGGTCCTTGGTTCGATCCTCAGCACCACATAAAAATAAAATAAAGATATTGTGTCCAATCTACAACTAAAAATAAATAAATAAATATTTTTTTAAAAAAAAGAAAAGAAAAACTATTTAAATAGAACCTAATTTGCTAGGGTTTCATTAGAGACTAACTGACCTGTAGAAGGTAAATATACAACTCCAACCACTCTAGCCTTCCATGTGGGAGAAGGGAAATACCTGAATTCACCCACTCTACTCATCCTATCCCACCTCAGGGGTTTGGAGGGACATACTCCAGAAAGGGGTTTGAAGTTCATAGTCCAGAAGCACCAACTAATGAAAAGACTGAGACCTAATCATAAGATTATAGACTGTTCTTCACCTCATACCTTATAACCACATCACTAAAGCCTTATATACAGCAGTTCCTTTTACTAATAAATCATGTTTATCCACCATGGAAAAATAAAAAGGAGAAAAATAAAACATTAAGGAGGAAAAAACAGTTTAAAAAGACAGAGCAAGCATTATAACCAGACTCAGATATGACAGGGATATTGGGATTGATTGGGATTGACACTACCTGACTTCTAGACTCACTATAAAACTACATTAATAAAGACAGTGTGGTATTGAAGAAAGAGTACACAAATAGACCAATGGAACAGAATAGAGAGCCCAGAAGTAGAACACATAAATAGAGTGAACTTTCTTTCACAAAGGGGCAAAGGTCATGCACTAAAGAAAAGATAATCTTTTCCATAAGTAGTGCCAGAACAACTAGATATTCACCATGCAAAAATGTATCTAGACACAGACCTTAAACCTTTCTCAAGAACTCAAAATGGCCTGATGTGGTGTAGCACACCTGTAATCAACTTGGGAGGCTGAGACAAGAGGATCACAAATTTGAGGCCAGGCTCAGCAATTTGGTGAGAACCTGTCTCAAAAGAAAAAGAAAACAACAAATAATAATAATAATAAAAGGATTGGGGGTGTGACTCAGTGATAAAGAACCCCCCACCCACCCAGGTTCAATCTCCAGTACCAAAAAACAAAAAACACAAACAAAAAACCCCAAATGGATCATGGTCCTAAATGTAAAATACATAACACAAAACGCTTAGAGGATAACGTAAAAGAAAATGTAGGTGACTTTTTAGTTGCAACACCAAAGACATGATCCCTGAAAGACAGAATTGATAAGTTGGGATCATTATTTTTTAAAAGTTCTGCTCTAAAAGTGACACTGTCTAAAGAGAAGAATCCAAAATTGCTTTAAAGGGCTGGGATGTGGCTCCATTGGTGGCATGCTTGCCTAGCATGCATGGGGCACTGGGTTCGATTTCAGCACCACATAAAAATAAAATAAAGGGCTGGGGATATGGCTCAAGTGGTAACGCGCTTGTCTGGCATGCATGGGGCACTGGGTTTGATCCTCAGCACCACATAAAAATAAGATAAAGGTGTTGTGTCCACCGAAAACTGAAAAATAAATATTAAAAAATTCTCTCTCTCTCTCTTTAAAAAATAAATAAATAAGGATATTGTGTCCTCCTAAAACTAAAAAATAAATATTTATAAAAATAAATAAATAAGCAAATAAAATTGTTTTTAAAAATGGTCTATTTAAAAGAGAAAAGCACAAAGGAAATTATAAAACAGCAATGAAAATGAGAATTTTAAAGATACTATATTGGTAAAAAAAAAATTGTAGGACATAGCTAATTAGCAAGATTAAATTTTTCTATAATGTGGATGTGGAAAACCTCAAAGGCTTCATCCTCAGGTTAGTGCTATTGCAAGTTGGTAGAAACCTTTAAGAGATATTGCAAGTTGGTAGAAACTTTTAAGAGGTAGGGTCTAGTGGAAGGTCATTGTGGGTATACCCTTACTATGGTTTGGATCTAAAATGTCCCCCAAAAGGTCATGTATTGAAGGCTTAGTCCTAATGCAACAGTGTTCAGAGGTGAGGCTTCTGGGAGGTGATTGAATCAAAAGGACTCTAAAGTAATGAATGGATTAATCCATTGATGGACTCATAGCTTAATGGGCTATTAGAAGATGGTAAAAAATTTAGGATGTGGGGCCTAATGGGAGGAAGTATACTGGGTAAATGCCCTTAAAGGGTGTTATAGTCAGCTTTTTGCTGCTGTGACTAAAGGATCTAACCAGAACAACTGTAAAGGAGAAAAACTTTGAGGGCTCCAAGTTTCAGAGGTCTTAGTCCATGGAAGTCTGGTTCCATTCCTTAGGGCTGGAAGTGAGGCTGAACAGCATGGCAGAAGTGTGGCAGAGGGAAGTAGCTCACATATGGGGATCCAGAAGCAGAGAGAGACTCCACTTTCTAAATACAAATATATACCCCAAAGCCATGTCCTAATTCCCATCTCCTCCAGCCATACCCTACCACTTCAGTTATCACTCAATTAATTCCTATCAGAGTATTAAATCACTGATTAGGTTAAGATTCTTACAACCCAATCATTTCTCCTCTGAACCTTCTTGCATTGTCTCACACATGAGCTTTTGGAGGACACCTCACATCCGAATCATTGCATCTGCTCATAGACAACGTAGCAGCTTCATGTAGTTTATAGCTAAATTAACCTAACCTTGGCTTTAGAGAAAAATAAATGTGCTTCAAATCATTTTATGAGGCAAGTAACCATTGATAATAAAATCAGAAAATTAAGCGAAGATCTGAAATGATATACATAAAGAACAAATATATCCATGGGATGGGGTTGTGGCTCAGGGCAGAGCACTTGCCTTGTACAGGTGAAGCACTGAATTTGATCCTCAGCACCTCATAAAAATCAATAAACAAAATAAAATATTGTGTCCGTGTATAACTAAAATTTTTTTTTAAAAATGAACAAATCTACCCATAAACATAATAGATTCAAAAATTTTATATGAAAAAAGACTGCACTACAAAAAAAAATGGGTTGGGTTGTACATGAATGTTAGAATGGCTCAAATTTAGAAAAAAAAAATTATAAGTATTAATCACCACATTAAGGGATTAAGGAAAAATACATAATATCATCTGAACAACAATAAAAAGAAAGCAAAGGCATATAATTGGAAAGGAAGAAACCAATCTATTATTTTTTAATAATAAAAAAATTAGTTGTAAATAGACACAATACCTTTATTTTATTTTATTTTATTTTTTATCTGGTACCGGGAATCGAACCCAGAGCCTCATGCATACTAGGCAAGTGCTCTACTACTGAGCCACAACCCTGGCCCCCAATGTATTATTATTCACAGATATTTGATTGTCTACATAGAAAGCCAGAAAGAATCTAAAGGAACATTACTATAAATAGCAAGCAAATTTTGCAAAGTAATTGGTTAGAACAATATAAAAATATCAGTTGCATTTTTATATTCCAGAAGTAGTTGGATATAATTTTTAAAGAAGCCATTTAAAATCTCAACCAAAAGCTATGAATTGCCTATAATTAACAAAACATATAAAAGATTGATATGTAAAAAACTAAAACCTCTTTTTGAAAGAAGACCTTTAAAAGTAGACAGAATATGTGTTGACCTCCCAAGTTGCTGCTCTCAGGCACATTCAATTTGGTAAAGAAACCAGTTCCATTCAAATTAATCCATAGAGTCAATACAATTCTTTCTTTCTTTCTTCCTGGGGTAGGGATTGAACCAAGGGCCTTATGCATGCTAAACACACACTCTTCCAAAGAACTACCCCAGCCCCCAACTGTAATTTAAAAAATAAACCAAAGGGCTTTTCTGTAGGACTTGCCAAGTTAAATCTATGTATTGTTTAATGAAAAACGAAATGTAGAGAATAGTTGAGATGCTACTGAAAAATAGAATAAGATAGCAGAGATAACCTGCCATTTGTAATTTCATTTTTTGTTTTAGAGAGAGAGAATTTTAATATTTATTTTTTAGTTTTCGGCGGACACAACATCTTTGTTTGTATGTGGTGCTGAGGATTGAACCAGGGCCACACGCATGCCAGGCGAGCGCGCTACCACTTGAGCCACATCCCCAGCCCCAGAGGATCACAAGTTTGAGGCCACTCTGGGCAACCTAGGGAGACAGTTTCAAAAATAAAATAAAGAGGGCTGGGGAATGTTCGCTCTGATATCTGGATGCTAACACACAATAAAGGTGGGAGGGGCACACAGAATAGAAATTCATTGATTTAGACAAAGGGGAATGAAGGGAATGGAGGGTGAATGGGAAAGACAGTAGAATGAATCAGACTTAACTTTGCTGTGTTCATATATGAATTCACAACCAGTGTAACTCCACATCATATACAAGAATAGGAAGCTATATTCCACGTATAATATGTCAGAATACATCCTACTGTCAAATATAACTAAAAAGAAGAAATAAAAAATAAAATAAATAAATAAATATAAAAGGCTGGGGATATACTTCAGTGGTAGAGCACTGGCCTAGCAGGTGCTAGGCCCTGGGTTAAATCCCCAGCACAGAAAAGAAAGGAAAAAAAGGAAGGAAAGAAGGAAGAAGAAAAGATAATAAGAATATTCATGGAAGTCATGTCCTTATTAGCAAACAGATGGAAATGACCCAACATTTATCAACAAAAGAGAAGCCAAATAATTGTGTATTTATACAGTAGACTGGACAATGGGCACAACAATTGAAATATCTACAACTAATGCTATTGTGCAGATGAAGCACCAAAGCATTATATTTCATGAAAATAAGAAGACTATCTACAGTTCAATAATTAGTGAAAGTGAGCAATCAATTATGTGTGTGAATGTCTTTCAGTCCTTGTGAGAAAAGTGCATTTTTAAAATTTAAAGATAACGGCTACCTCTACCAAACAGGGATATGTGACAAGGGAGGTAATGATAGGTATTGCTAATGGTCTAGTTCTTGATTTAGGTTATAGTACAAAAGTTCATTATAACAAATAAATATATTATCAAAAAAGAAAGATGCCCCAGACATGCTGAGTCTAGCTTGCTTTACTTAGCATGATGCTCTTCAGTTCTACCCATTAACCAGGAAATGAAATAATGTCATTCTTGTTCATAGCTGAGTAATACTCATATATATATATATCACATTTTTTATGTTGAAATAAAATTTTGTTAAGGATTATTACAAATAGTGTTTTAAAATGCAAATGATTGGGGCTGGGGTTGTGGCTCAGTGGTCAAGTGCTTGTCTAGCATGCTTGAGGCACTGGCTTCGATCCCCAGCACCACATAAAAATAAAAACAAATTAAATTAAATTTTAAAAAGATGCTCTAATTAAATAAAATCAATGAAACAGACATAACTATAAATATATTGGAGGTCTTAAAAAGAGAAAATAACATTTATGCCAATAAATTTGAAATCTCAGACAAAATGAAGAATCACCTAAGAATTATCAGGCTGGGGTTGTATGTGGTTCAGTGGCAGAACGCTTGCTCACATATGTGATTCACTGGGTTCAATCCTCAGCACCACATAAAAATAAACAAAATAAAGATATTGTATCCAGGGCTGGGGTTGTGGCTTAGAGGTAGAGCACTCTTCTAGCACGTGCGAGGCCCTGGGTTCGATCCTCAGCACATCAAAATAAATAAACAAAATAAAGGTGTTGTGTACAACTAAAAAAATAAATAAATGTTAAAAAAGGTATTGTGTCCATGTGTAACTAAAAAATATTTAAAAAGAAAACAAGAACTATCAAAACTAATTAATAAAGAAATAGAAAAATTTCAGTAGCTTAATAAATATTGAAGAAATAGAATAAGTAATCCTAACTACATCTGCTCACCCTCCCAAAAGCAATAGGTTCTTTATTGTTTAAAGTAAACTGGAGAATCCTTTTAAACAATAATTCTTGTCTTACACAAATTTATACAGAGGATAGAGAGAATAACATTCTTAATTCCTTATATAATTTTTTTTTGTACCAAGGATTGAACTCTTAACTACTGAGCCACATTCCCAACCCTTTTTTTGTATTTTATTTAGAGACAGGATCTCCCTGACTTGCTTATGGCCTAGCTAAGTTGCTGAAGCGGGCTATGAACTCAGGATCCTCCTCTGTCAGCCTTCTGAGCCGCTGGGATTACAGGCATGAGCCACGGTGTCTGGCCTCATTATATGAATATTGATACCAAAATGGGAAAAGAGGAGTACAAAAAGCAAAAATAAATAAATAATATTATAACCAGTAGGGGTTGTGTAAGAAATTTTTAAACATTTAATATTTAAAATGTTAGTATAATTAAATACATAATAGTTTTAAGGAGATAAACCACATTACAATCTAAAAAAATACAAGAAAAATTGATAACTTTCAACACCTACTCAGGATAAAGAAGAGATTACTAACTATACTATAAAAGAAGTCCTTTAAGTTGCTTATAATTCTTTTATTTTTAATTTCTATTTTTTTATTTATTTTGGTACTAGGGATTGAACCCAGGGACAGTTGACCACTAAGCCAAATCCCTAGCCCTTTTTATTTTTTATTTTGAGACAGGGTCTTACTAAATTGCTTAGGGCCTTGTTAAATTGCTGATGCTAGCTTTGAACTTGTGTTCCTCCTGCCTTAGCCTCCCCAGCCACTGGGATTACAGGTGTGCTCAGATTTCATTCTTAAAGAATTTTTTTTTTTTTTTTTGCCTGTAATTCTACTTTTTTTTTATTTTTCTCTTTTTATTATTATTATTAGTTGTTCAAAACATTACAAAGCTCTTAACATATCATATTTCATACATTTGATTCAAGTGGATTATGAACTCCCATTTTTACCCCGTATACAGATTGCAGAATCACATCGGTTATACATCCACATTTTTACATACTGCCATACTAGTGTATGTTGTATTCTGCTGCCCTTCCTATTCTCTCTCTACCCCATCTACTGTAATTCATTTCTCTCCCTTGTTTTATTTTTCCCTTTACCCTCACTTCCTCTTATATGTAATTTTGTATAACAATGAGGGTCTCCTTCCATTTCTTTTTTTTTTTTTTTTAATATTTATTATTTTAGTTTTCGGCGGACACAACATCTTCGTATGTGGTGCTGAGGATCGAACCCAGGCCACACGCTTGCCAAGCGAGCGAGCTACCACTTGAGCCACATCCCCAGCTCTCTCCTTCCATTTCCATGCAATTTCCCTTCTCTCTCCCTTTCCCTCCCACCTCCAGTCCCTGTGTAATGGTAATCATCTTCTCATGCTCTTCCTCCCTGCTCTGTTCTTAGTTGCCCTCATTATATCAAAGAAGACATTTGGCATTTGTTTTTTAGGGATTGGCTAGCTTCACTTAGCATAATCTGCTCTAGTGCCATCCATTTCCCTGCAAATGCCATGATTTTGTCATTTTTTAGTGCTGCGTAATAGTGCTGTTTAGTGCTATATAAATGTCACTTTTTTTATCCATTCATCTATTGAAGGGCATCTAGATTGGTTCCACAGTCTAGTGAATTGTGCTGCTATGAACATCGATGTAGCTGTATCCCTATAATCCGCTCTTTTAAGGTCTTTGGGGAATAGTCAAAGAAGGGGAATAGCTGGATCAAATGGTGGTTCCATTCCCAGCTTTCCAAGGAATCTCCATTCTGCTTTACAAATTGGCCGCACCAATTTGCAGTCCCACCAGCAATGTACAAGTGTACCCTTTTCCTCACACCCTCGCCGGCACTTGTTGTTTGACTTCATAATGGCTGCCATTCTTACTGGAGTGAGATGGTATCTTAGGGTGGTTTTAATTTGCATTTCTCTGACTGCTAGAGATGGTGAGCATTTTTCATGTACTTATTGATTGATTGTATGTCCTCCTCTGAGAAGTTGTCTGTTCAGGTCCTTGGCCCATTTGTTGATTGGGTTATTTGTTTCCTTATTGTTTAATTTTTTGAGTTCTTTGTATACTCTGGATATTAGGGCTCTATCTGAAGTGTGAGAAGTAAAAATTTGTTCCCAGGATGTAGGCTCCCTATTTACCTCTCTATTATTTCTCTTTTTTTTTTTTTTTTTTAATATTTATTTTTCAGTTTTCGGTTGACACAACATCTTTATTTTATTTTTATGTGGTGCTGAGGATCAAACCCAGCGCCTCGCGAATGCCAGGTGAGCTCATTACTGCTTGAGCCACATCCCCAGCCCATCTATTGTTTCTCTTGCTGAGAAAAAACTTTTTAGTTTGAGTAAGTCCCATTTGTTGATTCTTGTTTTTAACTCTTGTGCTATGGGTGTCCTATTAAGGAATTTGGAGCCCAACCCCACAATATGTAGATTAGAGCCAACTTTTTCTTCTATCAGACGCACGCAGAGTCTCTGTTTTGATATCAAGCTTCTTGATCCATTTTGAGTTAACTTTTGTGCATGGAGAGAGAAAGGGATTCAGATTCATTTTGTTGCATATGGATTTCCAGTTTTCCCAGCACCATTTGTTAAAGATGCTATCCTTTCTCCATTGCATGCTTTTAGCACCTTTGTCTAATATAAGACAGTTGTAATTTTGTGGATTGGTCTCTGTGTCCTCTATTCTGTACTATTGGTCCACCCACCTGTTTTGGTACCAGTACCATGCTGTTTTTGTTACAATTGCTCTGTAGTATAGTTTGAAGCCTGGTATCTCTATACCGCCTGTTTCACTCTTCCTGCTTAGAATTGCTTTTGCTATTCTGGGTCTTTTATTTTTCCAGATGAATTTCTTGATTGCTTTATGTATTTCTACAAGAAATGCCTTTGGGATTTTGATTGGCATTGCATTAAACCTATAGAGAACTTTTGGTAATATCGCCATTTTGATGATGTTAGTTCTGCCTATCCATGAACAGGGTATATTTTTCCATCTTCTAAGATCTTCTTATTTCTCTCTTTAGGGTTTTGTAGTTTTCATTGTATAAATCTTTCATCTCTTTTGTTAGGTTGATTCCCAAGTATTTTATTTTATTTTTTTGAGGATATTGTGAATGGGATGGTTGTCCTCATTTCCATTTCAGAAGATTTGTCACTGATGTACAGGAATGCCTTTGATTTATGGGTGTTGATTTTATATCCTGCCACTTTGCTGAATTCATTTATTAGCTCTAGTAGTTTCTTTGTAGAACCTTTTGGGTCTTCTAGGTATAGGGTCATGTCATCTGCAAATAAATTTCGAGAACTATATTGAATAGAAGTGGTGAGAGAGGGCATTCCTGTCTTGTTCCAGATTTTAGAGGGAATGCCTTCAATTTTTCTCCATTCAGAATGATGCTAGCCTGAGGCTTAGCATAGATAGCTTTTACAATGTTGACATAAGTTCCTGTTATCCCTAGTTTTTCTAGTGTTTTGAACATAAAGGGATGCTGTACTTTGTCGAATGCTTTTTCTGCATCTATTGAGATGATCATATGGTTCTTATCTTTAAGTCTATTGATGTGGTGAATAACATTTATTGATTTCCATATATTGAACCAGACTTACATCACAGGGATGAATCCTACTTGATCGTGGTGCACAATATTTTTGATATGTTTTTGTATCCAATTTGCCAGAATTTTATTGAGAATTTTTGCATCTAGGTTCATTAGAGATATTGGTCTGTAGTTTTCTTTCTTTGAAGTGTCTTTGTCTGGTTTTGGAATCAGGGTGATGTTGGCCTCATATAATGAATTTGGAAGAGCTCCTTCTTTTACTATTTCCTGAAATAACTTGAGAAGTATTGGTATTAATTCTTCTTTAAAGGTTTTGTAAAACTCTGCTGTATACCCATCCGGTCCTGGGCTTTTCTTGGTTGGTAGTCTTTTGATGGCTTCTTCTATTTTCTCCATTGATATTGGTCTGTTTAAATTGTGTGTATCCTCCTGACTCAATCTGAGCAAATCATATGACTTAAGAAATTTATCAGTGTCTTCACTATCTTCTATTTTATTGGAATATAGGGTTTCAAAATAATTTCTAATTATCTTCTGTATTTCTGTAGCGTCTGTTGTGATATTGCCTTTTTCATCCCATATGTTAGTAATTTGAGTTCTCTCTCTTCTCTTCGTTAGCATTGCTAAGGGTCTGTCGATCTTATTTTTTTGAAGAACCAACTTTTAGTTTTGTCAATTTTTTCAATAGTTAAAAGAAACTATTGAAAAAAATCAATTTCGTTGATTTCGGCTCTAATTTTAAGTATTTCTTGCCTTCTGCTACATTTGCTGTTGTTTTGCTCTTCCTTTTCTAGGGTTTTGAGATGAAGTGTGAGCTCATTTATTTGTTGGTTTTTTCTTTTTTTCTTTTTTTTTTTTTTTTTTTTTTTTTTTTGAGGAATGAACTCCAGGCAATTAATTTCCCTCTTAAAATTGCTTTCATTGTGTCCCATAGATTACAATATGTTGTGTCTGTATTTTCATTTATCTCTAAGAATTTTTGATTTCCTCCTTTATGTCTTCTGTAACCCATTGATCATTCAGTAACATATTGTTCATTTTCCAAGAGATGTAGGATTTTTTCTTCCTTCTTTTATCATTGATTTCCAGTTTCATTTCATTATGATCAGATAAGATGCATGGTATTATCTCCACACCTTTATATTTACTGAGGGTTGCCCTGTGGCATAATATATGGTCTGTTTTTGAGAAGGATCCATGTGCTGCTGAGAGAAAAGTTTATCCACTTGATGATGGTTGATATATTCTATATATGTCGGTTAAGTCTAGGTTATTGATTGTGTTATTGAGTTCTATAGTTTCTTTATTCAACTTTTGTTTGGAGGATCTGTCCAATGGTGAGAGAAGTGTGTTGAAGTCACTGATAATTATTGTGTTGTGGTCTATTTGATTCTCGAACTTGAGGAGAGTTTGTTTTATAAACATTGCAGCACCATTATTTGGTGCATAAATATTGATGTTATGTCTTGTTGGTGAATGGTTCCTTTTAACAGTATATAATGTCCTTCCTTATCCCATTTGATTAACTTAGTCTTCAAGTCGATTTTATTCGGTATGAGGACGGCCACCCCTGCTTGCTTCCGAGGACCATGTGCGTGGTATGATTTTTCCCAACCTTTCACCTTCAGCCTGTGTATGTCTTTTCCAATCAGATGTGTCTCCTGAAGGCAGCATATTGTTGGATCTGTTTTTTTTAATCCAGGTTACCAGCCTATGTCGCTTTATTGGTGAGTTTAAGCCATTAACATTTAGGGTTACTATTGATATATGGTTTGTACTTCCAGTCATGTTTGATTATTTATCTTTTTTTAAAATTTGGTTTGTTTCTCCATGTTTAGCTTTTTTTCTCCCCCACCCTCTTTACTAAGGTACTTCCCATTGTTGGTTTTGGTTGTTGTTTTTCATTTCTTCCTCGTGTAGTGTTTTGCTCAAGATGCTTTGCAATGCTGGTTTTCTGGCTGCGAATTTTTTTAACTTTTGATTTTTATTTCGTTGTCATACCTGAAGCTTAATTTTGCTGGATATAAAATTCTTGGTTGGCATCCATTGTCTTTCAGTGTTTGAAATACATTGTTCCAGGTTCTTCTCGCTTTCAGTGTCTGTGATGAAAAATCAGCCATTAACCTTATTGGTTTACCCCTGAATGTAATCTGCCTCCTTTCTCTTGTAGCTTTTAATATTTTCTCTTTTAATATTTTCTCTTTGGATATCTTCATAACAATGTGTCTTGGTGTTGGTCTACTGTGATTTTGTATGCTCGGTGTCCTGTATGCATCTAGAATTTGTACATCCGTTTCCTTATTTATATCTGGAAAGTTTTCTAAAATTATTTCATTCAACAGATTGCTCATTCCCTTGGTTTGGACCTCTATACCCTCCTCTATCCCGATGCCTCTTAAGTTTGGTTTTTTTTATGTTATTTCATATCCCTTGGATGTTTTTCTTGTTATTTCTTCCCAGCCTTTTTGAGTTGGCTAGACTCTTTTCAAGATGATATATTTTGTCTTCATTGTCTGACATTCTGACTTCTACTTGCTCCACTCTGCTAGTGATACTCTCGTTTGCATTTTTAATTTGGTTTATAGTTTCCTTCGTTTCTAGATTATTGTTTGATTTTTTAATAATGTCTATCTCCTTGTAAAGTTGCTTATTTACTTCTTGAATCTATTTATGTAATTCATTTTCAATGTATTCTTTCATTGTTTGGATTTGCTGTCTCATGTCCTCTTTAAGATTCCATTCCATCTGTATAAGGTATTCCTTGAGTTCTTTTTTTGACCATTTTTCTGATGGCTCTAGGTTCTCCTGTAGATTTAGGCTGTCCTGCATTGTTTGTACTCATTTTCTTCCTTGCTTTTTCATGCTGCTCATGTTACTTCCGATTCTGTTTGACTGCTGAGTTACTGTTTACTCCTGTACATTTATTTTGGTTTTGTGTATCTCTGGAGTCTCTCCTTTGTGATGAGAGACTATGACCTGAGATGATCAATTTTATTGCACTTTAAAGCAGATTCATTCATTTCATAGAATGCGTACAGATTCTGATGGCATATAGCGGTCTGCGGTTTGGTCTTACGACTTATGTTTAGGTCGAGTGATGTGATGGTACACAGGTTGGTATATCTTAGCATCCTTGGAAGATTGCTCTACTGTCGAAGGATATTAACAGGAGAATGGTCCAGAGTATTGGGAGGTAGCTAGGGAATTGGTAGCACTATATAACACCTCAGAACATTTATCTATACACATTTAGTAAATTACACATAAATAGCGTCGTAATGCTTGGGAGGAAAGATATTAGAAGGGGAGGGAAGAAGTTGCTAAAGAGAATGAGAGTAAACAGGTAGAAAAGGGGAATAAGGAAATTGAAAAGAAATGAAAGGACGAAATAAAATAAAATAAATTTTAAAAATGCAGTCTTAGAGTTTGATTAACTTCTCTTCCAGTAGGTGGAGCTGTGCCCACCTGGCCAAGTTTCTCCTGTCAATACGCAGGAACCAATCCCTGTGAGGCGGCAGCTCTCCAAACCTGGGCTCCCAGGGCCTTTCCTGGTCTCCAGTCACTTCCCTGCTTTTCCTCCAGCCAGGCCCCGCTCACCGGTGATGTTCACCACAAAACTAGCTACACGCCAGGTCAGCCACTCCCGGGATCCCTATTTTCTTGAATGACTGGACACACTCTCTCTGTTTGCCATTCCCCCAGACCCTAAGGTTGTGGAGCGCGGGGCTGGGAACCGTCAGCTTATTCTGCCTGCCCTCCGGTAGCCACACCTCAGGAGCTGGCACAAGAGACCGCGGTTGTCAGTGCTGGTGGGAGTGGTAGCCGGGGGTCATGCACCGCTCCTGACTTCCTTGGTGTGACAATCGTGCTCACGGGAGAGCTGGGGGGGGGGGCTTGAGATTTTCCCGCTGTGTGGAGATGAGGGGCCTGTGGGTCACACACCTGCCTACGCCAGTTTCAATGAAGCTATCCCCTCCACCGAATTCTGGTGACCTCAGTTCTCTGCCATGGTGGTGTCCAATGTGAAGGGCAGCCGTTAGTTCTCTTTGCCGGCTGTCCGATGCGAAGGGTGGGTCTGGTCCAACTCTCCCAGGTCCCCTCTCAATCCTGGGCCCGCTGCCTATGAAGGCTCAGTTGGTATCACCTCAAAAGGTTCATGTAGGAACTAAAGAGTTGTTTCTCTATTCTGCGGGAGCGTTTGTAGCGCTGAGGCGCTGAGTCACAGCGGTTTGGTGGTGAGACACAGACAATCAGCCAGAAACTGCGTAAAGGGAGCCTGAATTCACCCGCTCCGGGCTCGGTGTGGGTTCTGAGAGGCGTAGACTGCTCGCCCCAGTTCGGCTTCAGCCCAGCATTGCCAAGTGATCCTGAGCAAACAGCATTCAGTTGGTTTAAGACTCCCTTTGCCCATGCAGGTGAAGAGGCCACAGAATTGATCTCTCAGCACCCGCCGCCATGTTGAATCTCCCTAATTCTACCTTTCTATTACTTTAAAAAAGATAACCACTGTTACTATTCTTATTGTTATCTTCTAATTTTTTAAAATTTTTTTGTAGTTATAGATGGACAGAATGCCTTTATTTTATTTGTTTATTTTTATGTGGTGCCGAGGATCGAACCCAGTGCCTCACACATGCTAGGCAAGTGCTCTGCCGCTGAACTATAGCCCCAGTCATAGTCTTCTATTTTTATTCAAACGTATTTTATTCTTATATAATTGAAATAAAAATGTCCTCTATGGGGGGAAAAAGTGAGGAAGGAAATCCTGACACATGCTACAACATGAATAAACCTTGAGGACATTATACTTTGTGAAGTAAGCTAGATATAAAAAGACAAATATTGTATAACTCCACTTAGATGAGTTATCCAAAACTAACCAAACTCATAAAGGCAAAAAGTGAAATGATGTTCATCAAGCAATGAGGGGAGAAGGTCACAGGAAGTTAGTATTCAATGAAGAGAGTTTCAGTTTTACAAGATTAAAGTTTTTTTTACAGGCGCTAAGGTTGTAGCTCAGTAGTAGCACTTGCCTCGCATGTGTGAGGCATTGGATTTGATACCCAGCATCACATAAAAATAAATAAATAAAATAAAGATAATGTGCCCATCTACAATTAAATTTTTTTTAATTTTATTTAGTTTTTTTTTTTTTTTTTTTTTTTTGAGGGGGATTGACCCCAGGGACACCAGGGGCATATAACGGCTGAGCCATATCCCCAGCCCTATTTTGTATTTTATTTAGAGACAGGGTCTCACTGAGTTTTTTAGGCCCTCACAAAGTTGCTGAGGCATTGAACTCGAAATCCTCCTGCCTCAGCTTCCCTAGCTGCTGGGGTTATAGGCGTGTACCGCCATGCCGGGCTACAGATTTATTATATATCAATGTGAATATAGTTAAGACTATTAAACTATACATGTGAAAACAGTTAAGATGGGGAGAGAGGAGAGAGAGAGAGAGAGAGAGAGAGAGAGAGAGAGAGAGGGAGAAAGGAAGGAAAGAATAATTAAAACCACATGATTAGGGAATAGACTAATTGTACAGCACAAAAAGCTCCCAAATACAAAACCAATGCAGCAAAGATAAATTATTTAACAAAAAGCACCTTTTCACATGGGGGGAAATGGAAAAGAGACTAAATCTCTATCACATTCCACACACGAAATTTTTCTCAAGTTGACTTAAAGGCCTAAAATTGAAAAGAAATACACTAGGTTTCTTTGAAGACCATTGTGAGATGTTGAAGAATATCTTTATGACTTTGGGGTACAAAAGATTTTTTTTAATAATTATCAATATGTTTTTTACATCTATAGCAAACACTATGGGTTAAAGACAAACTTAAAAAGCAATTTGAGCCGTGCACGGTGGCACATGCCTGTAACCCCAGGGGCTTGGGAGTCTGAGACAGGAGAATCACCCCTCAGCAATTTCGAGGCACTAAGCAACTCAGTGAGACTCTGTCTCTAAATAAAATACAAAATAGGGCTGAGGATGTGGCTCAGTGGTCGAGTGCCGTTGAGTTCAATACTCAGTACCAAAAAAAGCAATTTGAGCTGGTCTTGGTGGCACATGCTTCTAATTGCAGTGACTAGGGAGGCTGAGGCAGGAGGTACCAAGTTCAAAGTCAGCCTTAGCAAAAGCAAGACATTAATCAACTTGGTGAGACACTGTCTCTAAATAAATTACAAAATAGGTCCGGGGATCTCAGTGGTCAAGTACCCAAGAGTTCAATCCTTAGTACCCCCACCTGGGTGGGGTGACACCCATCTGTGACGGAAGCAGGAGGAATGCAGTTTTGAAGTCAGCCTCAGCAATTTAGTGAGGCTGTAAACAACCTAATGAGACCCTGTCTCAAAATAAAAAATAAAAAGGGCTGGAGATGTGCTCAGTGGTTAAGGGCCTCTGGGTTCAGGCCTGGTACCAATAAATAAATAAAGGAAGGAAGGAAGAAAGGAAGGAAGGAAGGAAGATCTAAATGAATTAAGGAACTAAACACTCCAGGAACAATGTTTACAGACCAGTCACACACTTGGAGAAGATATATTTTCTTTAAGTATAATTGACAGAGGATTAGCATTCCTTACATAAGAACTTTCTGGAAAATAAATGATCAATAAAATAATTCCAATTGATAAATAATTCCAAAAACTCAGTAGGAAATGGGCAAAAATACATGGAAAAGTAATTCATAGGAAAACAAAAAATTTTTTAAACTTAACGTAAGACCTGACCTCAATAAGAATGGCTATTATCAAAAAGACCAAAGATAATGAGTGCTGGCAAGGATGTGGAGAAACAGGAGTCCTATTACATTGTTGGTGTGAAAGTAAATTAGTATAGTCATTATGGAAATAGTATGGAGGTTTCTCAAAAAAATAACTACTATATGATCCAGCCATCCATAGAAAATAAAATAAGTATGTTGATGAGACGTCTGCATTCCCATATTCACTGCAGCAGTATTCACAACCCCCAAGAAATGGAACCAACTTCAGTGTCCATCAACTGGTGAATGGATATAGAAAATGTAGGACATATACACAATAGAATATTATTCATCCATAAAGAGAAAGGAATCCTGTCATTTGCAAAAAACACAGTTGGAACTAGAAATTGTTTTGTTGAGTGAGATAAGGCAGACACAGAAAGATAGGTACTGCATGATTTGATTCATATGAAGAATCTAAAACAATTGCTCTCACAGAAGTTAAAAACAGAATACTGGTTACCAGAGGATGGTCAGAGTATGTGGGAGGAAGGAATGGGGAAAAGTTAATCAATGGGTACTAAGTTAGCATTAGATACAGTGAGAAGCTCTGGTGTGCTGTTGTACAGTAGGGAGACTATAGATAATGATAACGTGAAGAAAAGATTTCAAATGTTTTCAACGTAAGAAATGATTGATGTTTGAGAAGATATATAAATGTTTAACTTGATGTATACCTATGTAAAAACATCACATGATACCCATTAGTATGTACAATTTTGTATTTATTTATCAGTTAAAAACTTTAAAATCTAACATTAAAAATATATATTCAAGATGGCTGAGAGTATTCTTTTCTTAGGGAAGGGATTTAGGAATTTCTCAGAGAGGTCCCCTCTCCTCCAAGTACATTATCTTCTTCCTGTCCTGTCCCTTTTCCCTTCTCCCTCTCTCTCTGCTTTCCTTCTCTCTATACCACTCCTTCCCCTTATCTCTCTTTTTTTAATACAGTCTTTTTTTTTAGTTTTAGATGGACACGATACCTTTATTTTATTTATTTTTATGTGGTGCTGAGGATCAAACCCAGTGCCTCTTATGTTCTAAGCAGTCACTCTACCACTGAGCCACAACTCTGGCCTCCCCTTACCTCTTCTTTCTTCAGTCTCTTTCCTCTTTCATTCTTTTTCTTCTTTTCTCCCCTCCCTTCCTCATCCACCTTCCTTTTTATTCTCTTCCTCTCCCTAAATCTATTCTGAATTGAGTGATGTGAAACTCTTCCTACCTATATACACTTTACCTTGAAGAAATAACACCAATCCTTTTATAGAGAAGATGGAAAGCTATTGCTCACTAGTCAAATCCTGTCTGAGGTTTGTTTTTTATTGTCCTAGAACTAAGAGTGTTCTTTTTTTTTTTTTTAAATTTTTACAGTTTTGTATGGGTTGTTTAAAAAAATAGAAAAATATTCAACAGAGACCATTTATGTTCCCAAAGAAAATTACTGTCTGGCCCCTTACATAAAAAGTTTGTCCATTCCTGCCCTAAAAAGTTAGTACTGAAAAAGGCACACAAACACAGTGTATATACAATATATACCTCATGTATTGTGTTTTAACTTAAAAATATATATGCACACCTATTTGCCCTATATAATATTATAATATTGCCCTCTATAATGTTAAGCCCTATCTTTCTCTTTAAGTGGAAAAGGGACTTTCCTTCTTTTTTTGGGGGGGGGGGCGTACCAAGTATTGAACCCAGGAGTGCTTAACCTCTGAGCCACATCCCCAACCCTTTTTATTTTCTAAAATATTTTTTTGTTGTACATGAACACAATACCTTTATTTTATTTACTTATTTTTATGTGGTGCTGAGGATCGAACCCAGGGCCTCACATATATTAGGCAAGTGCTCTGCCATTGAGCTACAACTCTAAACCCTTATTTTTTATTTTGAGGTAGGATATCACTAAGTTACTTAAGGCCTTGCTAAATTGCTAAGGCTGGCTTTGAAATTAAAATCCTCCCGATATTCTGGGATTACAGGATGGTATCATTGCTCCAGGAAAGAAGGGACTTTCTAGTTAGACTTTCACACTGCTTTTCTCCAATAAATCACACCATAGTATTCTCTTCTAGTTTGCCTTTTAAGCAGAAGAAAAATTTAAAAATATTTGCTAATTAATCCAAGTAAAGTCCCAGATTTTACTCTTCTTTTTCTAAATTAAAATTTTCTTTCCTACAATGCATTTAGCAGCAATTGTTTTAGAAACTCAACTTTACCCAGCATTAACTTATTGTCATAAATACAACTTTTTTTCATGTGTGTCATCCAGTTTATACAGTAAGAATCATTAAAACAAACAGATTTAGGAATAAACTCTCTTACCCTCTGTGGGCTTATAATTCAAACACTGAGAGAAGAAAAATGAAGAAACACCAGAGATAACCACCTAAGGCAACCTACAAGGAAGAAGGGGAAGTAGGGGAGAATACCTTTATATTCCCACCTGTTCACATTTCCTTTTGGTGCTCCTAAATTAGACAAACCCAATTAGATGCCTCAAATAAGAAAACCTGTTATTGCAACCAATATAGATTTGATCAGAGCAGGAAAGAATAGATCTGGAAGGGAAAAAAAATAGATATCAAGAATGGTAGTTTCTAAAACTTACCCAAATAATAATAGGGCATGGTGGTGCACCTCTGTAATCCCAGTGACTGGGGAGGCTGAGGTAGGAGGATCATGAGTTCAAAGCCAGCCTTAGAAAAATCAAGGTGCTAAGCAACTCAGTGAGACCCTGTCTCTAAATAAAATACAAAATAGGACTGGAGATGTGGCTCAGTGGTAAATCTCTGAGTACCCTGAGTGCAATCCCTGGTACACCCTCCCCCCCAAAAAAAAACTTACCCAAATAATGATAAAATATCCAACAAGTATTCATGAATCATATTTAATCAGAAAAATAAAAATGCTCACATTAACTCCGAAGGAAATGGGTTTTGTGCTGGGCAATGTGGTGCATGCCTATAATCCCAGCTATTCGGGAGGCTAAGGCAGAAGAAACACAAGTTCAAGACCAGCCTGGAAACCTTAATGAGACCTTGTCACAAAATAAAAAGTAAAAAAGAATTAAGAATGTAGCTCAGTGGTATAGAATTTGCCCAGCATGAGTGAAGCCCTGGGGTTCAACATTTAGTACCGAAAGAAAGAAAGAGGCTTTATCTGGAGTGAATGTATGTATTAGGATTAATTCCCAATTAAAAAAAAAAACCACTTCAATTAGAAAATGCATAAAAGAGATGAAGGAAACATATATTTGACAAATAAGCACGGGAAAACATGTTCATTATCACTAGCCATCAGGAAAATACAAATTAAAACCAAAATGAAATACTAGTACATTTAACAATTAAAATTTAAAATAGCAAAACTACTATATGCTGATGAGAATGCAGAGAAACTAAAGAATTCTTTTTATTGCTGTTGGGAATATAATGGAACAACAACTCTGGAAAATAATTTGGTGCTATCTTTTAAAACTAAACATACATGTGCTATTGTGCCCTTGGGCATTTATCCCAGAGAGTTGAAAGCAGATCCACACAAAATCTGTACCAGTAGTTCATTTGTGGTAATGGAACAGTTCAGTATTTCAGTTGTTGTGTTTGATATACAAACCTACAACTGTCACAAAAGGACATTGATCTAGGAACACACAAATGTACTAATACCAACTTCCATGTAAGCAGAAAGTTTTTCAATAATTGCTTACTTTGGTGTTAAAAGTAAAGTTTTAAAGTTATATTAATAAAAATGCAAATATATAGAGCATGGAGAGGTTATCATCTTTGTATTTAAAATGTTCTTATTTAATATTATTTATATTTATTTTACTTTTTTATTTTATTTTTATTGGTTCTTTTGAATTATGTATATAACAACAGAACCATTTTGATATAATTATATATGCATGGGCTATATCTTATTCTAGTTAGAGACCCATTCTTATGGATACACATGGTGGTGAGATTCACTGTGTTGTTTTCATACATGTACATGGGAAAATCTAGGTCAGATTCATTCCACTGTCTGTCCTTTGCTTATCCCCCTGCCCTTTCCTTTATTCTCCATTGTCTAATCTACTTCACTTCTATTCTTCCCCTCATCCCTCCCCTCCCCCATTGTGGGTTAATTTTCACCTATAATCAAAAATATTCAACCTTTGTTTTGGGGGAACTGGCTTATGTAACTTAGCATGATAGTCTCCAGATCCTTCTGCTGGAAAATATCATAAAATCATTCTTCTTTATGGCTGAATAATTCTCCATTCATCTTTATCCATTCATCTGTTGAAGGGCCCCTTTATTGGTTCCATAGCTTAGCTATTGTGAATTGAGCTGCTATAAACATTGATATGACTGCATCACTGTAGTGTGCTGATTTTAACTCCTTTGGCCATATACCAAAGACTTGGATAATTGGGTCAAATGGTGGTTCCATTCCAAGTCTTTTGAGGAATCTCCATACTGCTTTCCATAGTGGTTGCACCAATTTGCAACGTGTATGTGTACATTTTTTCTCCCTCAGCCTTGCCAAGATTTATTGTTATTTATATTTTTAAAATAATAAAATACTATTATAAAATAAAAAATCAGAACAAAAAAGCAAGAATATCAATACCATGTAAAAAGTAAATGTGAGTGGCTCAGGAGGCTGAGATTAGAAGACTTGCAAGTTCAAAGCCAGGCTCAGCAATGGCAAGGCACTAAGCAACTTCATTAAGACCCTGTCTCTAAATAAAACACAAAATAGGGCTGGGATCAGTATGGAGACTCCTTGGAAATCTGGGAATGGAACCACCATTTGACCTAGCTATCCCTCTCCTTGGACTATACCCAAAGGACTTAAAAACAGCATACTACAGGGACACAGCCATATCAATGTTTATAGCAGCACAATTCACAATAACTAAACTGTGGAGCCAATATAGAAACCCTTCTGTGGATGAATGGATAAAAAGAAATGTGGCATATATACACAATGGAATTTTACTCAGCAATAAAAGAGAATAAAATCATGGCATTTGCAAGTAAATGGATGGCGTTGGAGAAGATAATGCTAAGTGAAGTTAGCCAATCCCAAAAAAACAAATGTCGAATGTTTTCTCTGATATTAGGAGGCTGACTAATATCAAATTCTGACTAATAGAGAAAGGGAGGGAGCAGGGGATTAGCAAGAATGGTGGAATGTGATAGACATCATTATCCAAAGTACATCTATGAAGACATGAATTGGTGTGAACATACTTTATATAAAAACAGAGATATGAAAAATTGTTCTATATGTAATAAGAATTGTGATGCATTCCACTGTCATGTATTTTAAAAATAAAACCAATAAAAAAAAATAGAGCTGGAGATGCTGCTCAGTGGTCAAGTACTGCTGAGTTCAATCCCTGGTACCAAAAATAAATAAATAAATATTATTTTAGGCAAGGCAATAAACTATTCCTATGTTCACTAGTTTGTTTCAATAGATTATGTGTATATATGTGAGTTTTTTTTAGAGGTACTTTGGATTAGACAGAGTAGTGAAGGGAAGGAAGGGTTATGGGAGTGAGAAGGACAGCAAAACAAACTGGACCTTATTACCCTATGTGCATATATGATTACCAGACTGGTGCAATTCTACATCATGTACAACCAGAAGAATGAGAAGTTATACTCCATTTATGTATGATATGTCAAAATGCATTCTACCGTCATGTATAACTAATTAGAACAAATTTTTAAAATACCTTACACAAAGGGGCTGGGGATATAGCTCAGTTGGTACAGTGCTTGCTTCTCATGCACAAGGCCCTGGGTCCAATCCCCAGGACCACAAAAATTAATAAATAATAATAATAATAATAAAAATAAATAAATACTTTACAGTGCCACTAGTATAGGAGAATATTGCAACAATATTGCCATTTTTAATGAAAATATTTAAAACTTTTGAAAATTTTAATAATTATAAATTATTATCTAAAGGTTGACTTTGTACTTTTATTAATAATTAAGCTGAATATTTTTCCAATATTTATTTGTTAGAACCTACATTGTGTGCTATCCATTACCAATTTTATCAATTAGTGTCTTGAGATATTGTCTTATATACCAAAATTTTGCTGAAATATTTTCTGAATTTGCATTTTCTTTTTAACTTAAATTCTATTTTTAGTGAAAAAGAATTTCTTTAAATATTTACTTTTTAGTTATAGGTGGACAAAATACCATTATTTTGTTTTTATGTGGTGCTGAGGATCTAACCCAGTGCCTTATGCATGCTAGGCAAGCACTCTATTTCTGAGCCATAACCCTAGCCCCGATGCAAAAGAATTTTAAGTACAGATGATCAAGCATGTTTTTACTCTTTATGATATTTAGATTGTTTCAAATAGAGGAAGTGATCACTTCCAAAAGATTTGATAAATAATACTTTGATTTTTTTCTATTTTCCTTCATTAAAATATAACAACTCTTTGATCATTGAGTTTATTTTGAAGAGTTGGGACTCATTTGCATACTCCAAATTGGCAACTTTAATGAAATAATATGCTTTTCAATTTGTTTGTGCAAACTTGTAGAAATATGAAAT
Source organism: Callospermophilus lateralis (assembly GCF_048772815.1). Taxonomy (NCBI): domain Eukaryota; kingdom Metazoa; phylum Chordata; class Mammalia; order Rodentia; family Sciuridae; genus Callospermophilus; species Callospermophilus lateralis. The sequence goes on along the minus strand of NC_135316.1, from coordinate 26,039,257 downwards.
TAATAAATAAACATAAAAAAATTCCAAAGGCAGAGAGTTATTGCATTTTCCTTTTAACTTAAATTCTATTTTTAGTGCAAAAGAATTTCTTTAAATATTTATTTTTTAGTTATAGGTGGACAAAATACCTTTGTTTTGTTTTTATGTGGTACTGAGGATCTGAACAATAGTTACACTGAACAACGTAAAACTATTTCTAATTTCTTCATGTGGACATATTGAGAAACTGATGAACATTTGAAAAATCATACTCCATGAAAGTGTTGCCTATTTTCTATTTCCCAGAAGATTTTGTAAAATTTTGCAATTATGTTTCTTGGAAACTTGGGGAAAATCACTTGCAGTATTTCCTGAGCCTGTTGCCTTTTGTGGTTGTTGTTTGTTTATGTTCATAAAATTATAGTACTATCCTACATCTTCTCAAAAAAAAAAAAAAAGAACTGATTCTTGGAGTTTACCTCTATCCAACTAGCCAATAAAATACTTTCTAATTTAAAAGAGTGCCAACTCAAAAAAGAAAAATAGTATCTATTTTTCTGGCACTTGCCTAACACATGCAAGGCTCTGGTTTCAATCCCTAGCATAAGAACTGCAAAAAAAAAAAAAAAAAGAAAAACAGGACAAAGGAGGTGACAGAGGTGGGGTGGGGGTGGGGAGGAGAAGGAAGAAAAGAAATTTAATATAGGGAATTAGCTACACAGGTGACAGAAGAGTGAAGAAACTAATTAGGGAATGCTAGTGGCACAAAATTAGCAACATCAGGAAGTCATTATCACAGTCAAGATGGAAGGACAAACAAAAGAGGTAATGATATCAAAGCATAAAGGCTTCTGTGGAAAATGGAGTCGATGGAGAAATGTGACTAATGAGAAAGATACTGGATGATGGGAGAATTGCAGAAATATCCTTATTTATTTCTTCCTCTATCTCCAATCTTCTGCCATTGCCCCATATTGTATGAACCCTCAATCAGAAGGCAGCTGACACAGGACCTGGCCAAAGCAGTGTAGAGCAGAAATGCACACTCCCCACCGCAGCACGACCACCTATAGTACAGGGAAGGAAAAGGACAAGGACCTGGGGATCCTATTGAAATAAAGATTCTGATTTATTTAGGTATATTAGTCAGGGCTCTCTAGAGAAATAGAACAAACAGTTCTGCACTTCTTCATTATCCTCAATTTCATATTCTAGTTCCACTTACCCACAATCAGTCATAGTTGTTTCATCCGCAGGTCAAAATTAGCCTCACTAGCCAGGTGTAGTGGTGAATGCCTGTCATTCCTCCTACTTGGGAGCTTGAGGCAGGAAGATTAGAAATTCAAGGCCAGTCTGGGCAACTTAGCAAGATCCTGTCTCAAAAATAAAATAAAATAAAGGTAGCCTAACACTACATCACAATGCTTACATCACTCACTTCACTCCATCTCATCACATAGGTATTGTGTCTTCATCATATCATCACAAGAAGAGTGAGTTCCATCCAATAAGATACTTTGAAAGATCACATTCACATGACTTTTATGTAGTAGATTGTTATAATTGTTCTGATTTATTAGTTATTGTTGTCAATATCTATTACGCCTAATTTCTAAATTAAACTTCACCATAGGTACACATATATAGGGAAAAAATACTAAATATAGAGTTTGGTACTATCCATTGTTTCAGGTATCCACTGGGATCTTGGAATAATCCCCTGAGAATAATGAGGAACCACTGTACAGAAAATGCTCAGTATCTTTGAGGAATGGATCCAGAACATTCCCATGGATACCAAAATCTGGAGATTCTTGAGTCCTTTATGTAAAATGGTGTAGTATTTGCATTCAGCCTACCCACTTCTTCCCATATACTTTGAATCACTTCTAGAGTATATAAAACATCTAATACAATGTAAACGCCAACTAAATAGTTGTTATAATATTGGTTAGGGAATATTAATAAGAAAAATGCTGCTCATGTTCATTGCAGACATAACAATTGTAGGCCTAAGTATATAATACATAAGTTATGATTGGTTGGATCTGCAGATGTGAAACCCATAAAATGGAAGTCTGACTCTATTTGTATATCTATGTCTATATCTATATCAAGACAGTTTTTTGAGGATGTGGCTCATGCAATCATGAATCCACATTTATATCACAAGTACAGCATTTATAAAGTAGACTGGCAGGCTGGAGACCAAGGATAGAGCTACACTTTGAATCCCAGGAAGTCTCATTTTTGTTTTCCACATGGTCATTTTTTATTTTATCAAGGTCTGTAACTGATTGGATGAGATCCTCCTGATTGGATAAGATCTTCCTACATTATGAGTTTCCTCAAAATCTATTAATTCTAATTTTGCTTTAAAAATTCCTTCATTGAAACAGCCAGAAAAATGTTTGACCAACTGTATTGGTAAGGTGGTCCAGGTAAGTTGACACATGAAATTAACCATCACACAGTCTCCTCTTATCAATTTGGTTCCCATACTCATTGGCATAGGCAATATTTGGCATCTGATAAAGAATATAACAAGGAGGCTGAGAATGTGACTGAGTGGTTAAGCGCTCTGGGATTCATTTTCCAATACCAAAAAAAAAAAAAAAAAGAATGTAACAAGGTAATACTATCACTTAACATGATAAATTGACCCTGTGTTTAACTGAAAATGCATCAATCCTTTCCTCAGAAGAGGATGCAAAGTCCTTGAGGATTTTGCTCTTCTTGATATCTTGTAATTTAAATACTATGATGTAAACTTAACAATACTTAAATACTATACAAGTATTTAAGAATTAAGAAATACTCATTATAGTCCTAATGTTTGTAACTGTCATATGGTCATAGCTGGTACTCATAAGTACCTTCTTCCACTACACATTTCATGTTCCCTTTGACCTGAGAAATCACTTCAGTTTGTTGTTTTTTTACCTGGCAGTGTGACCCAAACCTTTACTTCTGAAGGGTCGGGCCATTATTCATTATCCAATTCATGCCTGAATTGGGTTGATATAGTTTTCCTTTAATCTTTTTTTTTCCTTTAATCTTCATCACAGGGCAAAGTAACAGTAAGAAATGTTCTAAGAGATCACCTGAATTCCAGACATACTCTTTCTTATCTTCATTAGAATAATCTAAATTCTCATTGGTATTCAGGAGTCTTCACAGTAACTCCCTTCTTTGCTTATTGATTCAGAGGTATGAGGAATCCAAAGTGGCTTATCAGTGGTCTTAACTTCCAGTTAAATGGCATCATTATAGTGTCTCCTGATGGAACCGTAATTCCTCTGGAATCAGGACCAGAATCAGGTCAGCAGAGAATAAGATCTCAGGAACTAGTAGTCAAAAAATGTTTAGTGAGCCACCAGGGGCAAAGACAAATTCCATTTCTGCCCCTTCTGAACCTGTGAATAAGGGCTATAGAGAAATAGCACGATATATTGAATGCTAACTGAGGGCATATACAACCTCCTGGAGAAACTTGCCTATTGGGTGGCATTGTAGCTGAGACTTTAAAAGGCCATTTCACTGTTCTATCAAGTCAACTGTTTCAGGAAGGTGGGAAACATGGTAAGATCAGTGAATTCCAAAAACAGGAGCACATTGTCACATTTTTTTGATGTGGAGTTTCTTGGTCTTAAGAAATGCGTGAAATACCATGATGGTAGATAAGGGATTCTGCAATTTTGGCAAAAAGCACTGCATGCAGGGAAAGTAGATCCATATCCTGAGTAAATACCGATTTCAATAAGCACAATACACTGATGCTACTTTTTTTTTTGTGTGCATGGGGATTTGAACCCAGGACCTCATGCATGCCAGGCAAGCACTTTTACCACTGAGCCACATCCCCAGCCCACATTGATGCTTTTCTAATGGAAAAAATCCAGTTTTGTACCTGGCTGATCACCCTGGGGAATGGCACCATACTGGGAGCTCAATGTTTGTCTTTGCTGCTAGAAGATTGGCCACTACTCAGTGGTGGCCAGTTCAGTCTTGGTGAGTGTAAGACCATGTTGCTGAGCTCATGAATAATATCCATCCCTATCACCAAAGATATGAGCACAATGGGCATTGACAACAGTGACTTGGGAGAAAGACTAACTGGTATCCACAGAATGGACCATCCTATCCACTTGATTCTGAAACTCCTCCTCTGCTGAGGTCACCTTTTGGTGACAATTTACATAGAACACAAATATATTTACATTTTTTGCCCCATTCAGAGTTCCATCCACATACAGTTTTCCCTCAGTTTCCATGTGTGACTGGTTCCAGAATCCCCTGAGCATGCAAAAATTCTGGATGCCCAGGTCCCTTCAATAAAATGGCATGGTGTTTGCAAAGAACCTCAGTACATCCTCGTATAAAATTAGTCATCTCTAAATGACTTATTATACATAACACAATGAAAATGTTTTTTGTACTATATTATTTAGGAATAATGACGAGGAAAAATAGTTTATACATGTTCAGTATAGACACAGTTAAAAAAAAATAAACATTTTCAACCCACAGTTGAAAAATAAACATTTTCAACCTACAGATATAGAAGACAGGACCTCTTTCCCAGACTTCCCAACTTTCCAATTATGCTCTTGTCAAGACCCTGATCTTACAGCCAAATCATTGGCTGCAACCTATGAATATAGGTTGATATATAATTGCACAACTAGCCATTTCTCCTTCTAAGCAAAATGAACAGCTCAATTCACTGCACAGAGTTCTGTCCACTAGGAGTTCTGCCCACTGGTAGTTCCCCACTGTCCTTTAGGAATTTTGAGAAAGGTACTGTAATGCTGCAGCTGTTTACTTTTTGGTATTGTCAGCATATTGTGCAGAAGTAGCTGTAAACCAAACCTGAGTCTTTTTTTCCTCTATTATAGGTAACTCTACATTAGTCCATATATGCAGGCTGGGAGAGAGAAGGTAGTAGTAATAGGAGTGGATATCATGAGCATCTGGGCTAGGTCTACTTTCAGGGTCAACTCAGAAACTATCTAGTACATTAACTTCCATATGATGATGGATTGCTGCTATGTATACCCAACTTCATGGCTTAGTGAGTAAAAAAAAAACATGGTTCAGGATGGGAAACTCAGGCTAAAAGGTAACTTGGTAGCCCATGGTTAAGCATTCATTTTCAATTAAAGCCCAACAGCAAGACAAAACTTGTTTAGCAAAGGGAAAGCACTTATCCACACAGAATAGCAGGGCTTTGCTCTGAAAAACTCTGAGTATGCTCTGTAATTCACATATAGACATCTGCCAAAGGCTCCAAACAACATCCCCATTCACCACTGACACTTCAGATACTATTGGATATTCTGGCTTATATAACCAGGTGGCAAAACTTTTGGCACAGCAGCCTGAACCTATTGGAGAATCTTTCCTTGCTTTAGTTTCCACTCAAAACTAGAAGTTTTTGGTTCACTTGGAAAATGATCTGGAGTAGCACACCCAAATGGGGAAGGCGTTGCCTCCAAAATCCAGAGATCCACTAGGTGCTGTGTCTTTTTTGGTTATAGGAGAGGTCAGATGAAACAACTTATTCTTAACCACAGAAGGATTATCTTCACATTCTCCATACCCCTGGACTCTAAGATAAAAGACCCCTGAGTTTTTGTCAAATTTATTTCCCAATTCCTGACCTATAAGTGTCTTATCAATAAATCTGGAATAGTTGTTACTTCTTGCTCCCTAGGTCCAATCAGCATAATGTAATAAATAGGCCAATGTGACATCTGATAGTAACCAAGGTCTCTGTGAACTAAATTATAGGGTTAAAGAGGAAATACGCCCCTGAAGTAGAATAGTGAAGATCTATTGCTAGCCTTCCCATCTGGAATAAAACTGCTTCTATTGTGCCTTATGAACAGATATGAAGAAAAAGATATTTTCCAGATAAATAGCTGAATGCTTGGTACCAGTTTTGTTTATTTTAGAAAGCAATGAAACCACATCTAATACAGCATCTGCAATTAGGGTCACCACCTGTTCAATAATCCACGGTAATTGTCTAAGAGCTGTCTGTCTTCAGTACAGGCCATAGGGGTGGGGTGAATGGGAATGTGATGGGAATCATCACCCCAGCATATTTCAAGGACTTGATGATGACCCTAATCTCTAAAATCCCTCCAGGAATGTGGTATTGTTTTTGTTTATGATCTTTGTAGGTCAGAGCAGTTTTAGTGGCTTTTACTTGGCTTTTCCTACCATAATAGCCCTAACTTCACAGATGAGGGAACCAATCTGGGAATTCAATTATCTGATAAATATGTTTATTTGATACCACATTCTGGAATAGAGGAAATTACCACAGAATGGGTTTGAGTCCACTGTGACGTAGAACTGAGCAAAAGCTCCACTGATCATTTGACCTCCAAAAGTTCCTAATCTGACTGGTGGATCGCAGTAAAAATTTGGGGGTCTTTTGGAATTAGAATCCATTGAGAGTGTTCAGTAATCCCCTCAAGTTCTGATTATTTTTCTCCAAAATACAGTCACTCTAGCAAAAGGATAATGATCCCTGAGGGGAAGGCTAAAAGAAAGTTTAACAACTGTATTAACTTTTTCCAGTGTGCCAGGGATCTTCTTTGAGGGGACCTGGCCTTCCTTTCATTCACAGAGTTCTGGTCCATAAACTGACCAAGACTGGGAATTGATTGAGGGTGCCATGATTCTGTTTTTTTTGATTTGAATTTTTGGGTTTGTTTGTTCGACTCAGAACTTTTCTGCATATACAGATCAAGTTAGATTTCAGTAGTCTTCCCATCTATTTCACCTATAGGAGTACTGTGATTAGCCAGTCAATACCATAGGTCTCCCCAAGTCAGGCTGTTATGATTGTTATTTTGACTCTAATGTCCATTATGATAGCTACAGCTACCTTGTCCCTATACCCCAGGAGCCAATATTCCCATTGCACTTAGGTTTTCCAATTCTGTGGTAATAATTTCCCACTGTAATTTCTATCCTGTACAGAAAAACAGTCACAGAGGCTCTCACAGTTATTCTCAGAATCATGATGAAAGGCAAGACCCTCTGGACCCTTCAGGGGTAAGTGAGCAATTATTAAATGACAAATTCATTTAACATTTCAATCTTCCTGAATCTTTGAATCTCTTCAATCAACAAAGTTCAGCCTGGTTTTTCAAGTTCATTTACTGTTGGCCACCATTGTTCCCATGTTTTATCCAATCAACCAAATTGTTAAGAGTTCTTTCTAATTCTTATAGCTACAACATTTTATGCATAACCTCTGCTTAGTGGTTTATACCAATAAATGTGGCCTCATACAACTTTATGTTGCTTCCATCCTTATTCCACACCCTGATTCCCATGGAACACATCCATAAACTGAAGCAGGAGGAAGATCAGGAGGAAGGTCCTAGAGAACAGGTTCAGGTTTACAGTCCAAGACCAAGGAAACCAGCATGGGAAGAGCACCTCCAGGCTCAAAAGGTGGAAGTCAAACAAGAAAAAAATCCAAGGAGGAAGAGTCCAAAAAATAGTTTCTCCTTTTGTGTCTGGATATACTGGCCTTATGATTATTATATAGATCAATCATTGAAATAAAATAAGCCTTTATCAAAAAGAAACACTAGATCCCGAACTGTGGCGCATGTCTGTAATTCCAGCAGCTCGGGAGCCTCCGCAGGAGGTCCGTGAATTCAAAGCCAGACTCAGCAATGACCAGGCGCTAAGCAACTCAGTGACACCTTGTCTCTAAATAAAATACAAAATAGGGCTGGATGTGGCTCAGTGGTTGATGCCCTGAGTTCACTCCCCAGTACTCCCCTGCCCCCCCCAAAAAGAAGCAGTAGCAGCAACACTCTATCTCTGCCACACACACACACACACATAGCCTCCTCCCCTATCAATGTCTCAAGTCAAAATAATACATTTATTATTATTATCAATGAATCAAAATAAAATATATACAATTTTAAAGATGAATTCAATATGTAAATAAGGAGTACTACTTTAGAAGATAATTAAATGTTTATACCCACTTAAAATTAATAAGTGGGTATTTAAAATCAGTAAGAAGAAGCCCTTATGAACAAGAGGCAGAACAAGATTGCAGAAAAAACAGCTAAAAAAAAAAACAGTGTTGTATAAATAAATAGTAAAAACAGTAATTTTCTTGTTGATGATAAGAGAAAGTAATAGATAACCTATCACACCAAGAAAAATAGGAAATGGTAAAAGTAGTGAAAATAAGCAAGTGTGATATATGTTCTAAAATAAGCCCAGTCATAGCATAAAAGGAAAGAATATAAGAAAGAGAAGAAAGCCGGGCATGATGGCACATGCCTGTAATCCCAGCAGCTTGGGAGACTGAGGCAGGAGGACTGCACGTTCAAAGCCAGCCTCAACAAAAGCGAGATGCTAAGCAACTCAGTGAGACTCTGTCTCTAAATAAAATACAAAAATAGGGCTGAGGATGCGGCTAAGTGGACAAGTGCCTCTGAGTTCAAACCCTAGTAACGAAGAAGAGGAGGAGGAGGAGGAGGAGGAGAGGGAGAGAGGGAAGGAGGGAGAGAGAGACACACACACACAATGTGTCAACAGAATAGTTCTGTCATGGCCCAAAAATGTAATCCCAGCAATGGGAGAGGCCGAGGGAGGAGGTGGGCAAGTTTGAGACTGGCTCTGGCAATTTAGAGAGACACTGTCTCAAATTAAAATAAAAAGAGGTGGGGTGTATCTCAGTGGTAGAGTGTCCCAGGTACCTGTCCCCACTTCTGGGGGAAAAAAAAAAAAGCTAAACAGAGTCCAAGACAGTTCATTTTATGTCCCAACTTGACTGGGCTTATGGGTTCCCAAATAGCTGACAAAATATTAATTCTTGCCACATATGGTGATGCATTGCCTATAATTCCAAAGATTTGGGAGTCTGAGACAGGATCTCAAGTTTTAGGGCAGCCTCTGCAGCTTAGCAAGATACTCAGAAATTTAAGTGAGACCCTGTTTCAAAATTAAAAATAAAATGGGCTAGAGATATAACTCAGTGGTAAAGACCCCTAATTTGATCCCTAGTACAAAACAAACAAACAAACTTTATTTCCTAATATATCTGTGAGGGCATTTCCAGAGAGATTAGCATTTCAGTTAGTAGACTAAGTAAAAGAGTTTCCACTTCAACAGATAAATATTATTTAACCTATTGAGAGTTTGGACACAGAAAGAACATAAAGGAAGAATGAATTTACTTACCCTCTTCTGAACCTAGGACCTCTATCTTCTTCTGCCCAAGTACATCAGAGTGCCTGGCCCTTGGGTCTTCACACTCTGGGAACTATACTAGTGGTAATCAAGGTTCTCAGGTCTTCAGCCTCAGACTGAGAGATGCACCTTGATTCTCAGGTCTTTCCGATTCAGACTGAATCATATTATCACCTTTCCTGGTTGTCCAACTTGCATATTATGTGACTTTTTGCCTTCCATAATTATATGAGCCAGTTCCCATAATGAATCCCCTCTCATCTACTTATCTATTATAAATTATTATTATAAACTAGACAGAGACAGCAATAAATTCTGTTGGTTCTTTTTTTCCTGGAGAACCCTGACTAATACAGAATTCTTCAGGCTGAAAAAAATGTAACTCAAAATCATATGGAGAAAGAAAGACCATTAATAAAGAAAGTTATATAAGCAAATATAAAAGTCATTATAATTGTATTTGCAGTATGTAATGCCTCTTTGTTTTCTTACATTATTTAAAAGTAAGATGCATAAAAATAAATAGAAATCTGTCATTGGGCACACAATATATAAAGATTTAATTTGTGATGTTAACAATGTAAAATAAAGTGAACCAGGCATGGTGGTGCATGCCTATAATTCCAGAGACTAGGGAGGCTGAGGCAGGAGGATTGCAAGTTTGAGACCAGTATCAGCAATGTAGTAAGGCCCAAAGCAATTTATCAAGACCTGTTTCAAGCCGGGCGAGGTGGCACATGCCTGTAATCCCAGTGGTTTGGGAGGCTAAGACAGGAGGATCAAGAGTGCAAAGCCAGCCTCAGCAAAAGTGAGGTGCTAAGCAACTCAGTGAGTCCCTATCTCTAAATAAAATACAAAATAGGTCTGGGGATGAGGCTCAGTGGTTGAGTGCTGCTGATTTCAATCGCCAGTACCCCTCCCTACCAAAAAAAGACTCTGTTTCAAAATAAAAACATAAAGAGGGTTGGGGATGTGGCTTAGTGATTAATTGCCCCAGGTTCAATTCCATATATATATGTGTGTGTGTGTGTGTGTGTGTGTGTGTGTGTGTACTGTACAGGAACAAAATTTTTGTACATTATGGAACCTAAGTTGGTATAAATTCAATTTATATTGTTATAAATTAAGACATTAATTATAATCCCCAGAATAACACGGATAAATAAAATAAAATATACAGAAAGATAGAAGAGAAGGGAACAAAATGGTAAACTACAAAGTATCAATTAAGGGCTGGGAATGTAGCTTAGTGGTAGAGTGCTTGCCTAGCATACGGGAGGCTCTAGGTTCAATCCCTAGCACCACGTAAAACTAAATAAACAAAATAAAGGTATTGTGTTCATCTACAACTGAAAATATGAAAAAATAAAATATCAATAAAACACAAAAGGAGAAAATAACAAGGAAACTGAAGAACAAAAATATGTGACATGTAGGAAAAAAAGTAAAATTGCATAAGTTGGTCTTTCCTTATGGTCATTATTATAAATGTAAATGGCTTAAACTTTCTAGTTAAAAGGAAGAGGTTGGCAAAATGCATTTTTTAAAAAAATTTTGTAGTTGTAGATGGACACAATACCTTTATTTTCATTTTTATGTGGTACTGAGGATCAAATTCAGTGCCTTCCACATGTGAGGCAAGCACTCTACCAGTGAGCTACAACCCAGCCCACAAAATGCATTTTTAAAAAACATGATCTAGGTGCTGGGGGTTTGGCTTGGTCATAGAACGCTTGCCTAGCATGTGTGAGGCACACTGGGTTTGATCCTGAGCCCTACATAAAAATAAATAAAATAAAGGTATCATGTCCATCTGCAACTAAAAAAAAAAAAAAAACATGATCTAAAAACATGCTGCATATGAGACACTAATTTAGCTCTGAAGATACAAGTAAGTAAAAAGTGAATGTATAGAAGAAGATACCCTATGTGATAGTAACCAAAAGAGAACTTGGGTAGCTTTCCTCATTATAATTTGATTGTCTCAGGTATTTGTTACAGGAAACTAACAGAAAATTGATATCAAGAAGTAGGGTTGTTGTTAAGATGATGTCAAATACCCTTTGGAATTAGTTTACAGGAGAAATTTTAAAATTTTTGGAGAAGACTAATAAAGCTTAGTTTGGTGTAAATGGATCTGAGTAGAAGATTCAAGTGAAGTCTTGAAAGACCAAAAAGCTGATAGAAAGGCACACAATACAGGTGTTGCTAATGAGATTTGAGATGAAAACAAGGATTCTATTAGAAGTTGGACTAGAGGCCACACATGTTATATTTTGATGAAGAATTTGAACTTATTGTATTCATGCTTTGAGGTCTTATGGGAAGGGAGTAAGAGCTTAAAAGTGAAAGATGAGTTTATTTGGTGGAGGAAACTTCAAGGCAGCCTAACATGGGTCTTACTGGCTGCTTTGAGCCCAATTTATAGTGAGAATTGGGAGCAAGGACCCAATTTCAGAACAGAAAGATTATAAAAACTCATATTTTGGCCAGAAAAGAAACATATGCAAAGTTCTGGCCAAGGAGGATGTTGTTATGATTGCTAGTGCCATTAAAAAGAAGCCAAGGCCAGCTATGGTGGTGTGCACTTACAGTATCAGCTACTCAGGAAGCTGAGGCAGAGGATCATTTGAGTCAAGGAGTTCAAGACCAGCCAAGGTAACAAAGTGAGACCCCATCTCTAAACAACAGTTGAAGAAGACCAAGAAGAAGAAGAAGATGTGGTTAAGTGTTTTGCACTGTAGCAATATTAAAGACACATAACTTTAGCCTTGACAGGCTCAAATGTAAATTTTTTCCAAAGAGTTTCCAGGGCAGATTTTTGAGACAAGAGCCCCAAGGCACCCTGTGCACCCAAAAGCACCTAGAGATTTTGTTTTCCAGTGGTTTAAGTGAATCTAGACACAGTTCACACTGATGGCGGACTTTGGCCATGTTATATTGTTTCATCAGGTATACAGAATGCAAGAGTTATGGAATCATATAAGCTGCCATCAAGGCTTCTAAGGAAAGCCTCAGAGGCCAAGAAGTTTATAGCTGCTTGAAATTCCCCACAGGCATCCCCTGATAGGGCAATGTATAGAGAAGCTGAGAATGAAGCCAAAACTGCAGTGAAGACCAAAGAAAGTCAAAGAAGCCAGGAAGCCGTAGGCACTGAATAGAGCCAGGCCAAGAGAGTGACTATGTAGTGGCTGGGCATCCAAGCCTTTGGTAGTCCACATCTCACTAGTGTGTCCTGAATGCCATACAAAGAGACTTAGGAGTTAATATTTGCCCAACTGGGTTTCAGTCTTGATTTGATCTCATTGCTCTTTATTATTTCTACACTCCTTCCTTTCAGAATAGGAATGTTTATCCTGTGCCCTTGTATCTTGGAAATATGTAGTTTGTTTGTTTGCTTTTCAGTACTGGGGATTGAACCCAAGGACTACCACCTGCAAGGCAAGTCAAGTGCTCTACCACGAGCTATATTCCCTGCCTTTTTTTATTTTATTTTGAGACAGGGTCTTGCTAAGTTGCCCTGGCTGACCTTGAACTTATGATCCTCCTCCCTTATCATCTTAAGTAACTGGAATTACAGGTATGTGTCATCATGCCTGGCTTTTTTTCCCCCTTGTTCTTCTTACAGAGGTCAGAGCTGAGTTTGCCTGATTTGTAGAGGAGATGTTGAACTTGTACTACTTAGAAATGCTTGAACAGTTAAGACTTTAGGGGACTTGAGATGGACTATATATATGTATTTTGCAACTTGAGGAAGTAATGAGCTTTGGGATTCTAGGGCCAGAATGCTATGGTTTGAGTAAGTGTTCCCCAGAGGGTAATGGCTTTGTGCCCAGTCCATCATGCTATTTATTGGGAGGTGGTAGAACCTTTAAAAGGTGAGGCCTAGTAGGAGGTCTTCTGGTCACAGGGGAATGCCCTTGAAGTGAATTGTGTGACCCCAGCTCTTTTCTCTTCCATTTCTTCATATCCTGTCCATGAGGTAAACAAAATTCCTCTGCCATGTGTTCCCACCATGATGTACTACCTAGTGATAAATCTAAAAGTATCAGGACTGAAATTTCCAAAATCTTGAACCAAAAACAAGACAAAACAAAAAAAACCTACTTTCCCTTCATAAGTTGATTTTTTTCTGATTTTTGTTACAGTAACAGAGAGCTCACATATATCAGCCCCATAAAAGCAAAGATCAACTGAAATGAATGGAGAAATAGAGAGTTCTACAATAACAGTTGGAGACAACAATGCACCAATTTAAATAATATATAGAATAATTACATAAAGAATTAATAAAGAAATAGAGGACTTGAATAATTCTATAAACCAAGGAGATCTAACAGACATATGTAAAGCACTCTACCTGTCAATAACAGAATACATATTCTTCTCAAGTGCATAAAACATTGTCGAGAAAAGACCATGTGGTAGATTGTGAAACAAGTCTCAATAAATTTGAAAGGTAAAAAATATTTCTCTGACAAGATGGATGAAACAAAAAATCAGTAACAGAGTGAAAAACAGAAACTTCACAAATATTTGGAAATTAAACCTCACACTCTTAAACAACCAGTGATTCAAAGAGAAATCACAGGGAGGAAGGAAAAACTTAGAGATGAATGCAAATGAAATAAAATTCAACTTACTAAATTCAGAAGTGAAGATGGAGAAATTACTATGGACTTACAGAAATAAAAAGGATTATAAAAGAATTATACACCACCAAATTAGTTAGTCTAGATGAAATTAAAAAATTTCTAGAAACACTGAAATTGTACAATTGACTCAAGAAGAAATAGAAATCTGAACAAACCTATAATAAGAAATTGAATTAGTAATCAAAAATCTTCATAAAGTCTAGAAATAATCTTTATTAATATTTATATTGATTTCTTTCTGGTGCTGTGGATCAAACCCAGGGCCTTGTGCATGCATGTGAATTGATTTTTGACAAGGGTACCAAGATCATCCAATAGTGAAGGTGGGCAATGAAAACTGAATATCCACATAGTAAAGAATGAAGTTAGACCCTACATTACCTTGTAGAAAAATGTATTCAAAATGGGGATAGTGGGCTGTGGGTGGACGAGGGGACAGACTAAGTTTTGGGTTGTCCAGATGAGGGTTTGGGAAAGTGTGGCGATGAGGTGCTGAGACTTGGACAGCATGACATTGGAGAACTTCGTGAAGGATATCAAACCCAGGCAAAAGAATCTGAAACTTATCTTCATTGTGCTAGAAACAGGCCAAGTGACCAAAACAAAGGATGTCATGAGGTTTGGATCTGAAAAATGGCAGACAAAACAGGCAGCATCAATATCTCTATCTGGAACAACCTGGGCAACCTGATCCAATTTGGAGACTATCAGGCTCACCAAAGAACTATGAGTCCTGCTTTTTTTGCTGCACAGATTCTGCATGGTTTATTCTGAGGTTCCTAACTTCAGTGAACCCAACCAGGGTACAATACCCAGCAGGCACCCAACAAAGCAGGGCAGAATGACAGCAGTCCTACAGCCCCCTAGGCTACCTCTCCAGTTTCTGAGAACATGAACGGGAAAGGACTGAGTACCCCACCAGATCCTGGTGGTGGCCCATACCCCCCCTCACATTCTCTCCCCCCAACTCTAGTACCAGAATCACTTGAAGCCAGCCCAACCACACACCAGATGGCCCTCTGGCCCCTCCAGCAATCCCATCAGTAATGGCCAAGAAACACACAGGAACATCAAGAGATATCAAGTCACTCTTCCTCTCTTCTCGCCACCAGCACAACCCAGGTGTCTTCTGGAAAACAAGACAGACTTCCACTAGGTTACTGGCTTTGGGGTTGGGGACTTGAGTAGCAGCATTTAGTCACTAAACTTCCCATGAGGGGTGGTGAGCTGTGGCTTTATCCACCTCAAACCCATAACCCCTCTTGTTCAGCTGAAGCTACCTGTTCCCTGTGATCCAGGGCCCTCTGCCTGCCCTCCTTCCCCTTTAGAAACTATAGTTACATAGTTTGTTTCCTGTGTGTGTAATGTGGGGGTCTAATTTAAATCCCCCCTTCCTAATAAATTTTATCACTCTTTAAAAAAAAAAGTGTATTCAAAATGGACCAAAACCTAAACTTAGGAACTAAAATTATAAAATGCTTAGGGGTGGGGATGGGGTAGATAATTTTAATGCTATTGAATTTGATTATGATTTCTTAAATATGACTCCAAAAACCCAGGCAACAACAAGAAGAAGATAAATTGGACTATATAAAAAAATTTAAACTTCTGTATTTCAAAATACACAATCAAAATAGTGAAAAGACAACCCAAAAAATGGAAAGTCAGGCATGACAGCACATGCCTGTAGTCATCTACTTGGGAGGCTGAAGTAGAAGAATCATTTGACCAAATTTCAAAACCAGTCTAAGCAGCCGAATGAGATACTGCCACCAAAAAGAAAAAAAATATTTAGGTTAATCAGATTTATATTACTATAACAAATACCTTAATAATTCACTTATTAAGATGAAAGGGTTATTTTGGCTCAGAATTTGGGATTATAGTCCAAGATCTATAGGTGTCATTGTCTGTGGCAAGACAAGCACATCATGTAAGAGTGTGCCATGGCAAAATTGCCTACCTCATCACCAGGAAGTAGGAGAGAGACAGAGAGACAGAGAGAGAGGGAGAAAGCAGCCAGGACCAATAATCCCCTTCAACATAGGTCACAATGCCTCCAGTGACCTAGAGAACTCCCACAAGCCCTACCTTTCAAGGTTCTACCACCTGAGCACCATGCTTTTACATATAGTCCCTCCGGGACATTCGAGATCCAAACTATAGCAAAATGGTTCCTCAAAAAAAAAAAAAAAAAAAGGCTTGCCATATGATCCAACAATCTCACTTCTGGGTATATATATCAAAAAAATTGAAAGCATTGTTTCCAAGACATATTTGCACACCTGTGTTCATAGAAGTATATTAAAGATAGTCAAATGGTAGAAGCAACTCAAATATCCACTGACAGATGAATGGAAAAATAAAATGTGATCTGTATGTACAATGGTATATTATTCAGCATTAGAATGAAGGATATATTCTTAACTGTGCTACAACATGGATAAATCTTTAAACATTATGCTAAGTGAAATGAGCCAGTCACAAAAAGATAAATATTTTATGATTTCACTTATGTGAAGTACCTAGAGTAGTCAAGGAGACAGAAAGTAGAATGGTAGTTAACAGGGTCTGGGAGAAAGGAGAGAATGAGAAGTTGTTAGTTAATTCAGTTTTGCTAGGTGAAAAAGTTCTAGAGATTGATTGCACATCACTGTGAATGTATTTAATACTACTTAACTGTCTTTTTAAAAATGGGTAAAATGACAAATTTTACTTTAGATATATTTTACCAGAATAAAATAGTTAAAAATGAAAAACCTCCTAAAATGGAAAAGCTCAAGGGTGATATGACTTCTGATGTAGACTAAATTGTGTACCCTCAAAACTCATATGTTGTAGTCCTAACTCCAGCACCTCAGTATATGACTGGATTTGGAGTTAGGGTCTCTAAAGAGGTTATTAAGTTGAGATGAGGTCAGTAGAGTGAGCCATATGACGGTGTCCTTATAAGAACAGGAGTTTAGGACATAGGCATACACAGAGCAAAGACATATGAAGACGCAAGGAGAGAGTAACCATCTACAAGCCAAGGAGAGAGGCCTCAGAAGGAACCACCATACCCACAGCTTGATCTTATACTTTCATCTTCCAGAATTGTGAGAATACATATTTTTGTTGTTTCAGCCCCTAGTCTATGATTTTTGTTATTGCACCACTAGCAGACTAAACAGCTTCACTGTTTAGTTTAAATATTTAAAGAATTAGCACTAATTCTTCTCAAACTTCCCTAACAATTAAGGAAAAGTGAATACTTTACTGCCTTATTCTATAAAGCCAGTGTTATCCTGGTACCAATGTCAGTCAAAGACATCACAAGAAAAAAGTTACAAGCTAAAATCTCTTCTGAGGGGCTCAGCAGTAAAGAGCTTGCCAAGCGCTAGAATGGTGATATGGTACTGAGGTACGGCACTTGGCTAGCACATGTGAGGCACTGGGTTCTATCCTCAGCACCACATAAAAATTAATAAAGTAAAGGCAGTGTATCCATATATAAGTTAAAAAAAACTCCTATGAATATAGGGACAAAATCTCTCAAAAATACATTGGCAAACATGCCAGACACAGTTAATGTACCTGTAATTCCAGTTACTTAGGAGGCTGAGAAAGGAGGATTGCAAGTTCAAGGCCAGCCTGGAAAATTATTGAAATCCTTCCTCAAATTAAAAAAAAAAAAAAAAAAAAAAACAGGTATGGGGTGGAGTGCTGAGAAATAGTTCAGTGATAGAGCACTCACCTAGCATGTACAAGGCCTTGGGTTCAGTTACAAATATATTCTAGTACTGAGATATATATAGAGAGAGGCTGGGGTGGGAAAGGCAAGGAGAGAGAGAAATGGAATCCAATAATATATAGAAATGATTATGTATCAGGGCTAAATGGTATTTATTCCAGGAAGACTAAGATGGCTCAATATACAAAAATAATTTTTTTTTAGAAAAAAAATCCCTCAATGGTATCCATATAACAAAATGAAAAGGGGAAAAGCCATACAATCATCATGTGTACTCAAATAACACCTCCTACACAAAAACAGTAGGCACAGTGTACCTAAAACGGTATCCTTCTAATGATAGTCCAGTTGTGTAGATAAGGTATGTATACCTGAAATAACGTACAAATTGCTTTGAAGTAAATTCTATGTGCTTAATGAGTGATAGACTTTAATTGCTCAGCAACATGCAGTGGAAATAGAAATTATTCTATTTGAATGACATGCTTTTCAAAGTTGTTTTTTAAAATAGCTTTTCATGTGTAAATTTTAGTATTTTGTATCAGACAGTATTTTTCAGAATGGGTACCTAAAGTCTGTGGATATATTCTTGTATCTTCAAATCTGGCCCAACCTGCCTTCCTAGTCTCAACTTCTATTCTCCACTGACCCTGAGCTTTAGCTATGTGAAATCACTTACTTTTTTTATTTTCAATGAAATTTATATTTAATACATAAACATAAGCACATATATGAGATAAACTTTCTGAAGGGTATTAGTAAACTAACTCTAATATTTAATTACAGATGCTGTCAATTTAAATATTCTCAGTATTTTTTTTACCTAATTAATTTTATTTACAATAGTCTAACCATGATGATACTGGATTCTCTGAAGAGACTGTAAAGGTAAAATTTTTAAGCTGACTCTAAGCCGCAGAAACCGAGTTAAAGTGTAAAAGACCAGACATTGTAAAGTTTCTAACTGCAAGGCTTGGGTTAAAAAGTAAAAGACCAAGTATTGTTACAATTCCTCTGCTACCCCTGGAACCTGTAATCTCTGTAGCTGTTAGGACAATACCCGAACTGCCCAGTAAATATTCTCACTGACTCCTCTGGTTGTCTAATAACTTGGGACTCTGTGTAGAATGGCACGTAGACATTGCAAGTCCCAAAACCAATCAATTTGAATGTGTACCCCGCTTAGAAGTGACCAATCACCCCTGTCCAATCTGTTCCCACCAATGAATGTACTAATCAGGCCTCAGAGTTATTGTTCAATTTTCCAGTGCCTCATAATGATTTGTTCTGATGTATGCAAAGCCCCCCGCCCTCTCCAAAAAGTGTACTTAAGCTCTGCTTAACCTCTGCTCGGGGCTCTGGGCTGCTCTCCCTTTGTGTGCGAGCCTGCCTGGAGCCTCAGTGCACTGAACCAGATCCTAATAAACTTCCCCCTGCCTGTTGCATGAGGCTGGTCTCTTGTGGTCTCTTTCTCCGACGCTTCGCCGGACCCTTACAAGACCAGTGTTTGTATTTGCAAACCTCCCCCCAAAACTCTTTTTAAATATTAGAGTACTGAGTAAAATATTGTTTTAAGATATTTGCTTCTTTCAGTTCACATGGGGAACTGTATTATTAACTGGTGACTGGGGTGTAGTCAGAGTAAAACAGAAAAAACTGATAAATTATTTCTAATAATAAACCTTTTTATCACACTTAATTACATGAACTGTAATTTACAATATAATTTATTACTAACACTCTTGTGAATTCACCTGCTTCTCACTCATGTTCTTACATTCATTACAAACAACCTGGTTAACAATGGTTCCATGATACAGACAATTGATGAGGTCATTGCCAGAGGTCCCAACCAAAGAAGTTTCCAAAGCCCTGAAGAGAATTCGATTCAGTTTCTGCACATCATGTTGTCTCATTTCCAGCACTGACTTTTTTCCTCTACTGCTGGCAACTTCCTCAGGGCCCTTCATACCTCATCGCTGGTCCACCCGGAGCTGTCGGTGGAGCTCCACTATGGATGCAGCTTCCTGGTCTAACAGCAGAAGCTGAGCAAACAAACCCTGCAATTGCAAAGGTATGATTCAAACCTTTGCATCTGGTTTATCCTTATCCTCTAAAAAAAACCAAGTTCTTCTGGGCCAAGAGAAAATAAAGCTTCTCTGAATTCAGGTGTGAGATGAAGAGTCTGAAGAAGGGAATTGAGGTAACAGGTTCCACCCTGATTTCTGATTCCACTTAAATTAGTGAATTCTCTGGGAGCAGGTGGCTCCAAAGCTGTGAAACTAAATACTATCTGCCTAAAGCCCAGACCCCCACCCCAGCCAAAACTCAAAGCAATCTGACGTGCCCCGACTGGGCGCCATCATGTTGGCGAAGGCGGGTCTCCAGAAGTGCTGGAATGAACATACCAAAATCACTTACTTTCTATCTCTGAAACCTGTGCTCACATTTTACTCTTTGTCTAACACTTATGCTTTGTCTCTCTTGCAGGTTTACAAAGTCCTTCGTCCATAGTTCTCTTGTGTCATCTCGAGTTCTCAAGTTCTACAGCCTCCCTGTCTTGGTCCATTTTCTCAAGATACCTGCAGCTGAGCATGGTGCCAACATTTACTTGACTCTAGAGAGGCCTCATGGAAGATGCATCACAATGGAAAGAGCATGTGTGAGTGCCAGGCAATGCACGCAGAACAAGGGAAGTGCTAGGCTCTTTTATCACAACCCATTCTCATGGGAACTAGTCCAATTCCACAAGACCTACTATAATTGTTGGGAGTCTCCCTGAGAACTCCCCTGGCCTTTCAAACATGGCGGTGGGCAAATTGCCAGTGAGCAGCTAGAACTCCCGGGGCCTTTCAGATAAGGAGCCCCGAATGCAACATGGCAGCGGGCAAGTTGCCAGTGGGCAGATAACAAGTTGTTTTGAAAACCTTCTAATTGGTCCTCCTGTATTCCGCGCTTTTGGACAGCTCATGCCCCCCATGAATCTTATGCAGGGCAGACGTGGGTGCACAGTAAGGTGATGACCTGACCTTTACTATGATTGGCCCCAGGAGCTTCCTGATTTAAGATAACTGACTCTCTATATAAACTAGCACCAGCTTGCAGTAAAGTGCTTCATCTTTGTCACTGCTATCTGTGTGTGTGTATTTTAATCTCCAACAAGGAACCTTGGCCTTTCAATAATGTTTAATTTGAATTGTCAATCTGATTGGATTAAGAGATGATGAAGATTAAGGGGATTGAGGGTGTATCTAGGAATGATTGGCATGTGTGATAACCAACTGAAATGGAGACCCTCTCTAAGCATGAGTAGCACCAACCAATAGGATAATGGCTTGGATGGAATAAAAATTCTTCTTGAATGGGTTCTTGATTTGCTACTATGATTCTGGCTTCTTCACTCTTCCAAAACTGATTCTTTAGAAGCCTTTGGTCTCAGACTAGGGTAGCACCCTTGTTGATCTCTCTTATTCTGAGGCTTCAGCCTCTTGGATTGCCCAGCTCTTGGTTCTTCCAGCTCTCCAGCCTGAAGACGACCATTGTAAACTATCCAGCTTCTGGTTGGTAAGCCAACCTAATAAGTCCTCCTTTTATAATTATTCTTTTATATAATTATATAAAAGAACCCTGACTAATACACTTACATTAATGCTTTCTAAGGATGAAACTCACATGACCTAATTACCTCACACTAGGTCCTACCTGTTAAAGGTTCTACCACTTTGACACTGCCACCATGGGGACCAAGCCTTCAGCACATGAAATGTTGGGGTACATATTCAAACCATACCAATCTCCTTAGCAAATCAAATCAATTTCTCTCTCATTTGGTTATTTGATTTATTTATGTGTTATTTTTGGTAATATTATTTTGTATAATTTGAACTCATTTATATAAAAGGGTGTGTGTGTGTATAGAAAAAGGGGCATGTCCAGTGGGTTGTTTATCAAAATGATAATGGTCATATCTGATTGGTTGAATGACAGGTAATTTCTTTTTGGCCAGTGGGGGGTGGGGGTGAGTACTGGGGATTGAATTTAGGGGCACTCAACCATTGAGCCACATCTCCATCCCTATTTTGTATTTTATTTAAAGACAGGGTCTCTCTGACTTGCTAAATGCCTTGCCAATGCTGAGGCTGCCTTTGAATTCATGATTCTCTGGTCTCAGCCTCCCCAGCCCCTGGGATTACAGGTGTACACCATCGCACCTGGCCCCGCGTACACACACCAGAGATTAAACCCAGGGGTGCTTAACCACTGAGCCACATCCACAGTTCTTTTTATATTTTATTTAGAGACAGGGTCTTGCTAAGTTGCTTAGGGTCTCACTAAATTGCTGAGGCTGGCTTTGAACTTGCAATCCTCCTGCCTCAGTCTCCTCAACTACTGGGATTGTAGATGTGTTTCACTGTGTCAAGCTCTAAAACAATAATATTTTTAAAAGAATCGTTGCTATATATTTGATATTGACCTGTCAACAATGTCATAAAGATGATTCAAATAAAATATATGTCGAACTAAACAAATCTATCTCTGAGATAAAGTATTTAGTTCTATAAATTCTAATCTATGATCCTCAAATATGAGTTGCAGGAATCAATGTATAAAGCAGCCTCTTCTATGTTGCGAATGTCCAGTGATGTCTTAAATGTGTGTTCTTCTCTATAGCCTACAAGGTCTTCTCTAGGATTACAGAACATACAGAATGATTTTCCCAGTAAGTAAGCTTCATCTTGACAGAGACAAAAACTCCTATGGCCCTAAAATTTCAAACCTCCAAGGAACCTTACCAAACATTATTTTTTGTTTTGTTTTGTTTTCAATTGTAAATTGTAAAGGGGAGAATGGAGAAGTATATACAGAGCATAAAATTTGCCACTGGAAACTTCTTTGATTTTTTTTTATAATTTTTTTTAAAGAGAGAGAATTTTTTTAAAGAGAGAGAGAGAGAATTTTAATATTTTATTTTTTAGTTATTGGCTGACACAACATCTTTGTTTGTATGTGGTGCTGAGGATTAAACCCGGGCCACAGGCATGCCAGGCGAGCGCACTACCACTTGAGCCACATCCCAGCCCCTTTGTTTCTTTGTTGTTCATTTTATTTTGTTTTGGTACTAGAAGTTGAACCCAGAATGCATGCAAAGTACACACTCCATCACTGAACCACACCCCCAGTCCCCGGAACTTTTTAAATTGTTCTTTTAAATCTTTATTTTATTATATTTAAAATTTTTAATTGTAGTAATAAGCATATACTACAGAATACTATTTTAACCATTTTAAGTGTCCAGCTCAATAGTGTTAACTGTATTCACATTATTTTAAAACAGATCTCTATAACTTTTTCATTTTGTGAAACTGAATCTATTTCCATTAAATAAAAACTTCTAATTCCCCCTTTGCATCCACCATCCTATTTTCTATCTCTATGAATCTAAATACTTCATATCAGTGAAATCTTGTGATATTTGTCTTTCTGTGACTGGCTTACTTAGCATGTTTTTCAGGTTTATTCACGTTGGAGCATGTTTTTTAGTGCTTCATTCCTTTTATGTTTGAGTTAAATTCCATTGCATGTGTATATCATATTTTGTTTACCTATTCTATTGATGGATACTTGGTTTTTTCCATACCTTTTGGCTATTCCGAAAAATCTGCTATGAACATGAATGTATCTTTATATTCTTGCTTTCAATTCATTTGGTTATATGCCCAGAAGTAGAATTGCTGAGTCATAAGGTACTTTGAGGATTGAATGTTTCTACTATCCTGCCTTAAAATTTATATAATGAAACTCTAGCCCCCTGTATGATGGTAGTTGAAGGTGGAGTCTTTGGGAGGTAATTAGCTTTAAATTAGCTTATGAAGGAGGAATTCTCATGATAGTATGAGCACATTGTATGAAGGGAAAGATTTCTTCTCTATGCATGCACACACCAAGGAAAGACCATGTGAAGTTGTAATGAGAAGAATGGTGTCTGCAAATCAAACCTGATTTATCTGTTTTCTTTTTTTTTTTTAACATCTTTATTTCATTTTTATGTGGTGCTGAGGATCGAACCTAGTGCCTCACATGTGCTAGGTGAGCACTCTATCACTGAGCCACAACCCGCCAACCCCTCTGTTTTCTTTTGTTGCCTGTGCCTCTGATATCACATTCTGCTCCAGTATCATGAAGCTTTCTCTAAATTATATATATATATATATATAATTTATATATATTATATATGATTTCAATCATATATATATATATATATATATATATATATATGTATGTATATACATATATATGTTAATAATTTACCTCTTTACCAGGGGTGCTTTACCACTGACATACACCCCTAATTCTTTTTATTTTTATTTTGAGACTGGGTCTCACTAAGTTACTGAGGCTAGTCTCAAACTTGCAATCCTCCTGCCTCAGGGTCCTGAGTCACTGGGATTACAGGCATGCACTACTGCACTCAGAAAGAAGTTTTGTAGTTGTAGATCTTATGTTAGGCCTTTAATTCAATTTTTTCTTTCATTTATGTTAATTTTTGTATGGTATGATGTAAGGATCCATCTGTATTCTTTTACATGTAAATATCAAGTTTTCCCAACACTACTGGTTGAAAGACTTCCCAATTTAGTTCTTTCCCTCCCAAATGGTCTTAGCACCTTTACTGAACATTTTTCACTATATATACATATATTATAATATATGTATATATATATGAGTTTATTTCTGAAGTCTCTATTCTGTTCCACTGATCTACATGTCTGTCTTTATGCCAATATCAAATTATTTTGATTACTAAAATTTGGAATAAATTTTCAGATAAGCAACTGTGAGACCTCAAAGATTTGTGTGTGTGTGGCTATTCAGAGATTCCGTATGAAAATTTTCTATTTCTGCAAAAACATCATAGGGATTTTAATAGGGATTGCATAAAACCTATAGGTCACTTTGGATAGTACTGACATCTTATCAATTCTAAGTTCTCTAATCCATGAATATGAGATGTGATGTCTTTCCTTTAATTTGTGTCTCTTTTTTTTTAAGAGAGAGAAAGAGAGAGAGAATTTTTTAATATTTATTTTTCAGTTTTTAGTGGAAACAACATCTTTGTTTGTATGTGGTGCTGAGGATCGAACCCGGGCTGCATGCATGCCAGGCGAGCGCGCTACAGCTTGAGCCACATCCCCAGCCTGTGTCTCTTCTTTTGGTATGTTGTGCTTTTTTTTCTTTTTCTTTTTTTTTTTTTCCTCCCTTGGTACCAGGGATTGAACCCAGGAGCATTTAACCACTGAGCCACATTCCCAGCCCTTTTTATTTTTTATTTTGAGACAGGGTCTTGCTAAGTTGCTTAGGGCCTCACTAAATTGCAGAGGCTGTTCTCAAATTTGTGTGATCCTCCTGCCTCAGCCTCATGAATCACTGGGATTACAGGCATGTGCCACCAGGCCCAGTGGTTTGTTGTGCTTTCATTTCATTTGTCTCAATTTATTTTCTAATATCACTTGTGTTTTCTTCCATGGCTCATAGATTAATAGTGTGTTGTTTAATTCCACATGTCTGGCATTTCCAATTTTCCTATTTCTTTTTCCATTTCACTGTGATTGGAAAAATACTTTGTATGATTTCCATTTTTTTAAACACATTGACCTGTTTTTTGAACTAGCTTATCTTTTGAAAGAATTTTCCATGTGCCCTTGAGAAAAATTCTTCTGTAGAATTGTTTCAGTATTCTATCTATATCAAAAGTGGAGTGTTGGGGCTGGGTTGTAGTTCAATGGTAGAACACTCACCTAGCACGTGCAGGGTGCTGGGTTCAATCCTCAGCACCACATAAAAATAAATAAATGAAGATATTGTGTCCAAATAAAATATTAAAAAAAAGAAAAAATGGAGTGTTGACATTTCCTACTATTATTGAGGAGTTATTTCTCCTTTCAGATCTGTCAAGTTTACTGTTTGGTGTATAGAGAATTCTTATAATTTTGCTAATGAATTGACTATTTATATGGTCAAATGTGTGTATAAATAGTTCTTATACCTATATGATCATTATATATATATGTATATGTATAATATTTATTTACTTATGTATAATATCTTTGTCTTTTTCAACCTTTTCTCTACCTTAAGTTTATTTTGTCTAGTATTAGTATGGCCACTCTGCTCTTCTTTAATTATTATTTGCATGGCTTATCTTTTTCCATCCTTTCACTTTCATCCTATGAAGTCTCCAGAATATATTTGTATTCTTTTTTTTTAATATTTTTAGTTGTAAATGGACACAATACCTTTATTTTATTTTTTTAATGTGGTGCTGAGGATTGAGCCCAGTGCCTCACATGTGCTAATCAAGTGCTCTACCAACTGAGCTGCAACCCCAGCCTATATATTAGTATTCTTTTAGGAAAAAAAATTCATTCAACCATTGATTGGGGACTTAAGTCCATTTACATTTAAATAATCATTGTTAGGGAAGGACTTACTATTACTGTTTTGTCATTCATTTCCTCCCACTCTTCCTTCGTGTTTAATTTTTTCCCTATTTACTCCTCTCCTAACCCCATGCAACCATCATCCTACTTTCTGTCTCTATAAATATGACAACTCTAAGTACCTCATACTAATGAAATAATACAATATTTGTATTTTACTTAATGTGATATCATCAAGTTTTATACATGTTGTAGTATGGATCAAAATTCCCCTCCTTTGTAAGATAAATAACCATCTACTGCATATACTACCATATTTAGTTTATTGATCTATCCACCAGTGATAGATCACTTGGGTTGCTTTTGCATTTTAGCTATTGTAAATAATAATGCTGCAATAAATGTGAGTGTAAAAATATCTCTTTGTGTCTCTGTTTTTAATTCTTTTTGGGGGGAGGTATGATCATCATTTTTGTATTTTTTTTATATTTTTTAATTTCAAGTTGTTATATATGACAGCAGAATGCATCACAATTCACATTACACATATAGAGCACAATTTTTCATATCTCTGGTATATACAAAGTATATTCACACCATTTATGTCTTCATACATGCAGTTAGGGTAATGATGTCCATCTCATTCCATCATCTTTCCTATCCCCATGCCCCCTCCCTTCCCCTCCCATCCCTTGCCGTATCTAGAGTTCATCTAATCCTCCCATGCTTCCCCTACCCACCCCACTATGAATCAGCCTCCTTATATCAGAGAAAACATTCAATATTTGTTAGTTTTGGATTGGTTAACTTCACTTAGCACTATCTTCTCCAGCGTCATCCATTTACCTGCAAATGCCTTGATTTTATTCTCTTTTATTGCTGAGTAATATTCCATTGTGTATATATACCATATTTTCTTTATCCATTCATCTACTGAATGGAGGTTGGTTCCACAGTTTAACTATTATGAATTGTGCTGCTATAAACATTCATGTGGCTGTGTCCCTGTAGTATGCTGTTTAAGTCCTTTGGGTATAGTTCCACCAGCAATGTATGAGTTGTTGGTAAAGATGGCGCCCAGAGCGCTTCTCTTCCAGGAGCTCAGGTCCATGATGCACTGAATGGCGCGCAAACCATCACCTCCAATCCCTGTGAATGGCTCGAACTTTGAATGGCATACCTCCAATCCCTGAAGTGGCATGAATTCTCAGCCAATGAAGAAATAACAGCCCACTCGCCTTGCTCCTCCTCATCCTGCGTTGAGCCCATAAATATCAACACTATGTTCTGCTAGCTCTCACTCACTCACTCTCCTCTCACTCACTCTCTCTTACTCTCCCCCTCACCCCCTCTCTCTCCCCCCCTCCTCTCTCTCTCTCTCTCTCTCTCTCCCTCTCACCCTCTCTCTCTCCCTCTCACCCTCTCACCCTCTCTCCCTCTCACCCTCTCTCTCCCTCTCACCCTCTCACCCTCTCTCTCTCTCCCTCTTTCCCCCTCTCATCCCTCCTCCTCCTCCTCCTCCTTCTTCTCTCTCTCTCTCTCTGTCTCTCTCTCTCTCTCTCTCATCTATCTCCCCCCCCCCCCCCCCCCGCATTCTCTTCTGCGACTGGCCGACACAGTCCTGCTAATAAAATCTTGGTCAGGTAAATGGTTGTTTTGGCTTGTTGAGTTTACAGAACTTTTTCCACCGTTCCTGCATGAGTGTACATTTTCCCCACATCCTCACCAACACTTATTGTTGTTTGTATTCTTGATATCTGCCATTCTGACTGGAGTCTACTTTTAATTCTTTTAATTCTTTTGGGTGTATCCCCAGAATTGGAATTGTTGCATCATATGGTAATTTTATTCTTTTATGTGCTGAGGAACAACCATAGGTTTTCCACAGCTGCTGCACCTTTTTCCATTCTTGGCATCAGTGTATAAGAGTTCCAGTTTCTCTATATTCACATCAACACTTGCTATTTTCTATGTATTTACTATACCATATTTTTTATGGTTACATTTTCTACTTATAAAAAAGTTTCCTGGGGCTGAGGTTGTGGCTCAGTGATAGAACACTCACCTAGCACGTGCAGGGCGCTGGGTTTGATCCTCAGCACCACAAGAAAATAAAGGTATTATGTCCAACTACAACTATAACAAAATATTTTTTTTAAAGTTTGCTGTAAAACAGTGTACCATATTTCACCATCAGCAACCTCATAATCTTGCATTTCCTGCATTTCTTGATTGCAGCAAGATGTAGCTCAGTGGGGAGCACTTGCCTAGCATTTGTAAGGTCTTAGGTTCAATCCCCAGCAACACATGCACACACAAAATTCATGCAAAGTGGTTGAACTACCCTGTAACACATATAATATTGCATTTAAATATTTTTTCATTTAAAATAGCATATTTTTCTATTTAAAATTGTGTGTGTGTGTGTGTGTGTGTGTGTGTGTGTGTATCTAATAGCCATCCTAATGTGTGTGAAGTGGTATTCCATTGTGGTTTTAATTTGCAACAACCTATTATTTAATTATTTATTGTAACAGAGATTGAACTCAGGGACACTTAATCACTGAGCCACATCCCTAGCCCAATTTATTTCTTATTTTGAGACAGGATCTCACTAAATTGATTAGATCCTCAATAAGTTGCTGAGGCTGGCTTTGAACTCGTAATCCTCCTGCCTCAGCTTCCTGAGCTGCTGGGATTACAGGTGCGAATCTCCATTACAGGTCTACCTCTCCCTATTTTATATGAGTAAATTTCAAAATTATGTTGTCTATATTGTGTATCATTTAGAATAGATTTATAATTATCTTATGCTTTTGTCTTTTAAAAACTATAAAAGAGTTTAAAATGGAGTTGAGTTGTGGGCCAAATTATAACACAAGTTTTTGTATTTGCTCTTTTTTTTAATGAAAGAACTTTATATTTTCATCTGTCTTCACATTACTCTCTGATACCTTTTATTTTATAATGAATTCACTGTTTTTGTTTTGTTTTGTTTGCAGTACTGATGATTAAGCCCAGAGCCTCACACATGCTAGGCAAGCACTAAGCTACATCCCTAACTCTTTTTATTTTTTATTTTAGACAAGGTCTTACTACATTTTAATGATGCTGATATAAACAAACCTACTGCACTTCCAGTCAAATAAAAGCATAGCACAAACAATTATGTACATGCATAATACTTATTTTTTTATGGTCTTGAACTTGTGAATCTACTGCCTCAGCCTTCAAAGTAGCTGGAATTTCAGATGTGTGTTAACACATTCAGCTAAAACAACTTTTTAATAAGGAAAAAAAAAAAGGATACTGGAGCCAACATTTGTGTGTGTGTGTGTGTGTGTGTGTGTGTGTGTGGTGTTGGGGATTGAACCCAGGGCCTCATGCATACAAAGCAAGTACCCTACCAACTGAGCTATATCCCCAGGCCTGGGGCCAACTTTTAATGATTCTCACTAGCTGTAGTAGGTTGAATAACTGCTCCAAAGATAGGAGGTCCTGATCCCTGAAATCTGTCAATGTTTCTTTACAAGGCAAAGATTTGCAAGTGATTAAATTAAAGATTCTGAGTTAGGGAGAGAATAGGATCATCAGAGGGCCTTAAAGGAAACCACATGTGTCCATATAAGAGGGATGCCAAGGGAAGTTTGAAACACAAAAGAAAGTAATGTGATTGTGGAAATAAGAATCCAGATGTAGCTTCAAACCCAGAAGCTGGAAGGAAAGGAATGATTCTCCACTATAGCCTCCAGAGGGAGCTCTGCCTGTTCATGTCTTGATTTCAGGTTGGAGAAACTTGTTTTGGATATCTGACCTCCAGAGCTGTGAAAAAATTAATTTCCTCTGTGTGTGTGTGTGTGTGTGTGTGTGTGTGTGTGTGAGAGAGAGAGAGAGAGAGAGAGATTTTGTTTCTCCTTTTGTCCTTGAGGCTGTGTGACTGAGCCAGCTTCTTCCTGGCTATCTTGGGGAAGCTGCAGGAAAATCCTGCCCTCAGTTCCTTGCCACTTGGGCTTCCTTAAAATGCCTGCTTACTTCATCCAGCAATTAAATCTCTCTCCAATCTAAAAGGAAACCTTATGTAATGCAACCTAATAAGGGAGTGACATCCTATTCCCTTTTCCAAGTACTACTGGTAAGAATCAAAGTCACATGTTCTGCTTCATAGATGGTGTGAAAGTATTTCATAAATGAATAACTGACTTAGGAGGCCTAAAACATTCATTCTAGCTCCTGAAGGGGGAGAAGAGGAGTCCTTTTGAGGACAACTGAGCTTCAAAGTTGAAAAAGCCCTTAAAGGTCAACTAGTCCCACTCACTCTCTGTTTTCACACTGAGGTTGATAGATGGGAACCGTGATCCTGGAGACCGTTGGTCATTTCTGATAGCACTCAATGCTCAGGTGAATTGTAACAACCAGGTCTGGCTTTTTTTTTTTTTTTTTTTTTTTTTAGCTCCTATAGAGTGCTAAGCACAGGTCCATGTGTGGGGGACCCATGAGTAAGATGTGGGCTCAGCCATATCTTTCTCTGATAGCAAAAGAAGTCAGAGTCCCTCCATGGCTGGGATGGAAAGGATGACTCAGGCAGAAAGAAGCCTCTGAAGTGGTGGTCTCAAATTGGAGAGGGCAAAAATCAACAGAGGAACATGTCTAAAACCCAATTCTGTCTGCAAAACCCCTGGTCAGAGCTCTTTAAAACTGTCAGTATCAAATAAGACAGAAAGGCTGATCTTCCAGATCAAAGGCTGAAGAGATATGATTGGTAAATGCACAATCTTGTTCTTGGACCAGATTCTTGATGCAGGATGAGGAAGTGCCAAAATGGAAAATGTGGGGACCAACGAAAAAGATTTAACATCAGATAATCATATGTGTGAAATTTTATACTTGTAATTATGAGAGGGACTGTCCTTTAAAACATGCTAAAAGATTTAAAGGTAAAGAGATATTATGCCTGCAACTATCTCCAATCATTCTGTTTTTGTTTGTTTGTTTTATTGTACCAGGGATTGAACCCCAGGGCACTTAACCATCCCAGCCCTTTTTATTCTTTATTTTGAGACAGGGTCTTAATAAGTTGCTGAGGATGGTTTCAAACTTGTGATCCTCCTGTTTCAGCCTCCTGGGTCACTGGGATTACAGGCATGCTCCACGAGGCCATGCACCACCATGCCTAGTTCCATATTCTGAAAAAAAATGTGTGTGTGTGTGTGTGTGTGTGTGTGTGTTTGCATGTAAAAGGGAGTGCTAAAGCAGATAAGGTAAAATGTTAGCAATCAGTGAATCTGAGTGATAGTATACAGTAGTTCCTAGTTATGCTCAGGAGATATGTTCCAAGATCCCCCCAGTGGATGCCTCCAACTACAGATAGTGCCAAACCCTATATATACTATGTTTTTTCCTATATATAAATATCTGTGATAAAGATATTTATTAATTAATAAATTAGGCACGGTGAAAGATTAGCAATGGTAACTAATAACAAAATATAGAATAATTATGTAACAATATAGTGTAATAAAAGTTATTGAAGCCTTATGAATTTAAAAAAAATTTTTAGTTGTAGCTGGACACAAAATATCTTTATTTTTATTCATTTATTTTTATGTGTTGCTGAGGATGGAACTCAGGTCTTCTCACCTGCAAGGCAAGTGCTTTATCACTGAGCTATAGCCCCAGCCCCCAAGCCTTATGAATTTTTTATTTTGAGAATTTTTCATTTAATGTTTTCAGACTGTGTATAAGAGGTGATTACGATTCAAAATTTCATGTAATATTTGATTTAATTAATTAATTTGTTTATTCTTGGGGTATAGGATTTGAACCTTGAGAGGTTTTACCACAAAGCCACATCCTCAGTCCTTTTTATTTTTATTTTGAGACAGGGCATCACTAAATTACTGAGGCTGGCCTCAAACTTCCAATACTCTTGCCTCAACCTCCAGAGTCACGGAGATTACAGGTGTGCACCAATATGCTGGATCTTTGTACTGTTTAAAGTACAACTCTCTGAAATTACTTCAAAATAAAAAATTTATCTTTTGCAAAATCTGGATGTGTTATTTTCTAGGTGTGTTATATTTTTTTTTGATAATTTTTTTTTAAGAGAGTGAGAGAGGGGAGAGAGAATTTTAATACTTATTTTTTAGTTATCAGCGGTTACAACATCTTTGTTTGTATGTGGTGCTGAGAATCAAACCCCGGGCTGCACGCATGCCAGGCGAGCACGCTACCGCTTGAGCCACATCCCCAGCCCATAGGTGTGTTATATTACTCCCTGATTATTCATTGTTGGCAAGGTATAAGTATACCCTTTTCTCCACATCCTTGCCAACGTATGTTGTTACTTGTATTCTTTTTTTTTTTTAAGAGAGAGAGAATATATGGTGTCTGTGTGTGTGTGTGTGTGTGTGTGTGTATAATTTTTTTTTTCTTGTAGATGGACACAACACAATGCCTTTATTTTTATGTGGTGCTAAGAATCGAATCCAGGTCCTGCCCGTGCTAGGCGAGCGCTCTACCTCTGAACCACAATCCCAGCCGGATACTTGCATTCTTGATAATTGCCATTCTGACTAGAGTGATACGGAATCTCAGTGTAGTTTTGTTTTGATTTGTTTTATTTTTTTAAGATTTATATGTTTTCTTTCTTTTTTAAAAAATCTTTATTTTTATGTGGTGCTGAGGATCAAACTCAGTGCCTCCCATGGATGAGGCAAGCACTCTACTGCTGAGCCCAGCCCCCTCAGTGTAGTTTTAGTTTGCATTTCTCTAATTGTTAGAAATGTTGAACATTTTTTCATATATTTGTTAACCATTCGTATTTCTTCTGTGAAGTTCCTGTTCAGCTCCTTTTCCTGTTTATTGATTGGGTTATTTGTTTGTATTAAGTTTTTTTAATTATTTATATATTCTGGATTTTTTTTTAAATTTCACTTGTTTGTTTGTTTGTTTGTTTGTTTAATGTGGTGCTGAAGATCGAACCCAGGGTCTCCCACGTGCGAGGCAAGCACTCTACCACTGAGCCACAACCCCAGCCCCCAATGTACCACATTTTCTTTATCCACTCATCCATTGATAGACATCTAGGCTAGTTCCATAGTTTCGCTGTTGTAAATTGTGCTGCTATAAATATGGGTATGTCTGTATCACCATAATACGATGACTTTAATTCTTTAGGATAAATACCAAGTAGAGGTATAGCTGGGTCATATGGTGGTTCCACTCCTAATATTTTGAGGAACCACCATACTGATTTGCACAAGGGTTGTACAAATTTACACTCCCAACATAGTGTGGGACTTCTTTACTCCACATTCTTTCCAGCATTTATTATTGTTCATACTCTTTATGGCTGCCATTCTAACTGGAGTAAGATGAAATCTCAGTGTAACTTTGATTTGCTAATCATCTTAAAACTTTTCTTTTGCATGTATTTGTTGACCATTTGTATTTTTCTTGAGATGTATCTGTTTAGTTTATTTGTCTATCTCTTAATTTTTTTGGTGTTAACTTTGTTCTTTACATATTCCACATATTAATCCTTCGTTAGAAGAGTGCATAGGAAAGATTTTCTGATTCTGTAGATTCTCTCTTCACATTCTTGTTTCCTTTGCTGTGCAGAAACTTTTTTAATTCGATGTCATCCCATTTATTCTTGGCATTATTTCCTGAGCTTTAGAGGTCCTATTGAGAAAGTCATTGCCTGTGCCTATATGTTGGCCATACCTTTTTTTTCTAGGAGTTGCATTGTTTCTGGTTTAATTCCTAGAGAGGACCAGTAGATCTTCAGCCAGTGAGGACTTTATTCTGATGATAATCCAGATGTTTCTGGGTTCAGAGTGATTTAGCAAGGAACACTGAATTTCATGTAAAGGGTACCCATATTCTCTCCCTTAAAGATGACAAGCAGATGTTAGTAATAATTCCTTCAGGGTGAGACTAATCGTGGGCCATATACTTATCTTTGTTATTCATTTAGTAGTACTCTTGACTCTACAATAATCCGGTCTGGCCACCCACCAACTCCCAATGAAATGATTTAGATTCTGAGTGCAGGCTTTCTTCAGTTATGCAAAAAATTGTCACCTCTGGAAAGGCATTTCAGAAGTTAGAATTTCTGGTTAATAGTTCCTTTTATCAACAAGTAATCTTTTTGCCTCCTTATGTACAAAAATGTCTATTATTGCTGTTCCTTCACTAACTTGCTTGATAGCTGTCTAGTATGTACATTTTTATGTCTGTACTTTTTATGTTATTATACCTTGGCAATATAAACAACATATTGCTGCCATTTTAAAAATTCCCATTTTTGTTTGTTTTTTCAGTGTTGGAAATTGAATGCAGAACCTCATGTGTGGTTGGCAGATGACCCCTGAGCTACACTCCCAAGCCCAAATAATCCCATCTAACTATTTCTCTTCCCATAGTCAGTAAGTCTATTCATATTAACTGAAATCATTCATATTTTGATAAACATTTTGGTTTATATTTGTTATGTTTTTCTTTGCTTATATTTTTTTTTTCCTTTTTGCCTGTGACAATTTTAACTTATAGTACTCTTAATTCCTGGTACCCAATTCCCCTGTTGTTTACATAGGATGCACTTAGTAACTTGGTTCTGATCTCTTGCAAAAAGTAGAAACGACAGCCTGCAGCTTTGAAGACAGCTTAGTAACAAACTGAGGAATTGTGCTAACAGGCACAATAGTGGGCTTGTTGGCAGATCTTCAGCCCCCGTCAGATTTCATATGATTGCAGCACTGGTTTACATGTGGACTGTGACCTCATGAGAGATGCTGCCTCAGAGACTGGAGATTAGCTCAGTTGTAGAGTAGTTGGCTAGCATGCTCAAGGCCCTGGGTTAGGCCTGCAGTACTGCAAAACAAACAAACAAAAAGACAGATTATGTCAGGTTCACTCAGCTGAAATTCTTCCAAATTTCTGACCTACCGTAACTGAAAAATAATAAAATTGTTATTTTAAGTCACTATTTTTTTTCCTACTAGAAATTAAACCCAAGGGCACTTTATCACTGAACTACATTCCTAGTCCTATTTATTTTTTATTTTGAGACAGAGTCTCACTAAGTTGCCAAGTCTGGCCTCAAACTTGTGATCCTCCTGCCTCAGCCTCCCCAGTCTCTGGGATTATAAGTATATGCCACAGTGCCTGGTTTAAGTCACTAAGTTTTGAGGTAATTTGTTAGTAATTTAGTATAACTATTGTACTGTCTTCCATGTTCAAGTTTTCCTTATTCTACTACTAATTTTTGTATTTTTAGTGGCTATGCTTACATTTTTTAATATAAATACTCAATTTAAAAACATCTAGATAAGTTATAGACTTGTACTCCTTTTGAAAAACACAAGAATTTCAGAATAGCTTCACTCTGGTTCCTTTTACCTATATTGCATGTTAATATTTTATGTACTTAGAAAATAAAATTAGACATTAAAAAGCAATTCCTAACAAAAACAAACTAAAATTAAAAAAGTGAAATGTGCTGTGTATTCAGTTGGTAGTACAATCATCTAGCAAGAGATATGATGGGACTTTATATACAGTAAATGACTGCACATACTAAGTTGAAATTTCACTAAGAAAAAAAGTAACTTTATTTTAATTTTAAATTATTTTTACCCTTTATACTGTGACTGGTATTATTCTATTTTTTAATTAATTTATTTATTTTTTATTAGTTATACATGACAGTACAATGATCTTGACAATTCATACATTTGAATCAAATGGGGTATAATTTCTCATTTTTCTGATTGTACAGGTTGCAGAATCACATTGGTCATACAGTCACCTATATACCTACAGCAATAATAATGTCTATTTTATTCTGCTACCCTTCTATCCCCCCTTCCCCTCCCCTCCCCTCCTATCACATCTCTCTACCCAATCTAATGTGACACACTTCTTTTTTTTCTCCTCACAACATCATACATGTATTCTGTATAACGATGAGGGTCTCCTTCCATCTTCCGTGCAAATCCCCGTCTCCCTCCTCTCTTCCCTATTTAGCGGTAATCTTCTTCTCATGCTCTTCCTCCCTATCCCATTTTGAGTCACCTCCCCTTATATCAGAGAAGACATTCGGCATTTGTTTTTTAGGGATTGGCTAACTTCACTTAGCATAATCTGCTCTAATGCCATCCATTTCCCTGCAAATGCCATAATCTTGTTATTTTTTAGTGCTGAGTAATATTCCATTGTGTATAAATGCCACATTTTTTTATCCATTCATCTATTGAAGGGCATCTAGGTTGGTTCCACATTCTAGCTATTGTGAATTGTGCTGCTATAAACATTCATGTGGCTGTGTCCTGTAGTATGCTCTTTTTAGATCTTTTGGGTAGAGTCCGAGAAGGGGAATAGCTGGTTCAAATGGTGGTTCCATTCCCAGCTTTCCAAGGAATCTCCATACTGCTTTCCAAATTGGCTGCACCAATTTGCAGTCCCACTAGCAATGTATGAGAGTACCTTCCCCCCTTCCCCCCCCCATCCTTGCCAGCACTTATTGTTGTTTGACTTCATAATGGCTGCCATTCTTATTGGAGTGAGATGGCATCTTAGAGCAGTTTTAATTTGCATTTCTCTGATTGCTAGAGATGGTGAGCATTTTTTCATGTGTTCGTTGATTGATTGTATATCCTGTTCTGAGAAGTGACGGTTCAGGTCCTTGGCCCATTTGTTGATTGGGTTATTTATTTTTTTGTTGTTTAACTTTTTGAGTTCTTTGTATACTCTAGAGATTAGAGCTCTATCTGATGTGTGAGGGGTAAAAATTTGTTCCCAGGATGTAGGCTCCCTATTCACCTCATGTATTCTTTCTTTTGCTGAGAAAAAAAATTTTAGTTTGAATTTGTCCCATTTGTTGATTCTTGGTTTTGACTCTTGTGCTATAGGTGTCTTATTAAGGAATTTGGGGCCTGTCCCCATGTGATGGAGATTAGGGCCGACTTTTTCTTCTATTAGAACACAGCTCCTTGATCCATTTTGAGTTAACTTTTGTGCATGGTGAGAGAAAGGGATTCAATTTCATTTTGTTGCATATGGATTTTCATTTCTCCCAGCATCATTTGTTGAAGATGCTATCCTTTCTCCATTGCATGCTTTGTCTAATATAAGGTAGTTGTAATTTTGTGGATTGGTCTCTGTGTCCTCTATTCTGTACCATTGGTCTACCAGCCTGTTTTGGTGCCATGGTATTATTCTATTGTTATAATGAGATAGTTGCATCTATGTGTAATATAAAGCAAATAAGAATTGTTTGAATCTTTAAAAACTGGCACATTTGGAAATACAGTGTAGGATCAATGACTTTAAATAAAAGTCATTATGTGATTCACCATGAACTCACATTTATATTACTAACATATATAATATGTGTTATTACTAACATATATTAATAAGATATTATTTCTAGGTCTCCTAGTGCTTTGATTATGGTTCCTAGCTACTAACTCCAACTTAAGAAAAAGGAGGAAGAGGAGGAGGAGGAGGAGAGGAGAAAGGAAGGAAGGAAAGAAAAAAGGAAGGAAGGGGCAAGAAATATGAAATATGAAAGATGACTCCAATCATATCAAAAGGATTGAGGAGGGGCTGGGATTGTGGCTCAGCTGTAGAGCACTCATCTTGCACGTGCAAGGTCCTGGGTTTGATCCTCAGCACCACATAAGAATAAATCAATAAATAAAGAAAGGTATTGTGTTCAACTACAACTAAAATATAAATATAAAAAAAGGATTGAGGAGCAAACTTAATATAAGACATTCTGACAATTGATAGGACAATGACTAGAGTACATTTAAATTTATCTAATTACTGAGTTGCATTTATCCTAACAAAATAATCCCTTTGAAAGATTGTTGTAAAACAATTCATTATCATCAAATCTGATAAATAAAGAGAAATAATCAAGGTTTTTGTTTTGTTTTTCTGCATTGGGGATTGAGCCCAGGGGAGTTATACTACTGAGCCACATTCCCAGCCCTTTTAATTTTTTCTTTCAAGATAGGATCTAAGTTATTGAAGCTGGCCTAAAATTTGCAATCCTCCCTCTGTAGAAACTGTATCTTTAACTGGGCACTGTGGTGCACACTTGTAATCCCAGCAGCTAAGGAGGCTGAGGCAGGAAGATCTGAGTTCAAATCCAGCACTCAGCAACTTAATGAGGCTCTAAGCAAAAATTTTAAAGGGGCTGGGGATGTGGCTCGGTGGTTGAGTGTCCCTGGATTCAATCCTTAGAACCAAAAGAAAAGAAATTATATCTCAGAAAAAAACAAATTACTGATACTATTTGTACATAAAATTTCTCTTTATATAAATATTTCAGCTAACAAATTATTATTAAATAAACTATTATAAGTGATAGTAAAGAATTAAACTTACCCAGAGAGGTCTGGTATGTTTTGAAACTGTACAGTGTCTTTTTTTGTATGGTTAACACACTATCAAATGTGTCTTTAGATATCCCTGTCCTGGTGGTATTTTCAGTAGCCACTAACCTTGCCTGGTACAGTATGGGGGTTGTAAATTGGCATGGAGATTTAAAGCAGGTTCTTGTTGGTGCACAGCACAAATTAGTTATATATGGGGACGGTAGTTTTTCATCTTCAATTGTCTCTGATGCAGCTTATACAAAATAATTGTTTTTCTATTAACTGAATACCACTCTTTAATTACAAAAAAATTTTAAGGAGCAAAATTTTTAAAGAAAAAATTTAAGTGTTTGTTTATACAAAAAGTTAAATTAGATATAAACTATCAGATATGATACATATCTGGATACAATTCAGTAGTGTGTTTAATGTGCAAAAAGAAAATACTGGTCAATTTTGAATTTTATTCATAGTTAAGTGATGCTTTCAAGAGAGGAAGCAGATGAACACTTTTTATGACAAACAGAACTGAGGGGTTTACCTTGAAAAGACCCTCTCTGAAAGAAATGAGATTCATTTGTTCCTCAGTATCTATGATTCCAGAACCCTCCTTCAGTATTAAAATCCCCAGATGCTCAAGTCCCTTACATAAAATTGCATAGTATTTGCATTTTTCATATCTCTCAATGTAAATAGTCATTATACTGTGTTATTTAGCAAATAATGACACAACAAATGTCTGTACAAGTTTAGTACAGATGCCATCTTTTTAAAAAATTTTTGTTTGTTTTAGTTGTAGATGGACACAATACTTTCATTTTATTTATTTATTTTTATATGGTGTTGAGGATTGAACCCAGTGCCTCACATGTGCTAAGCAAGCACTCTACCACTGAGTCACAACCCCAGCCCCCAGGTGCCATTTTTTTCCTGAATATTTTCCACCTGGGTTGGCTGAATCCAGGGATGTGGAGCTAAGGGATATGGAGGGCAGATTGTATTTCAATATCTAGGAATTTTTAACAAGAACAAAGAGTAAGAATTCAGGAAGCAATGGTAAACACAAACATTAGTATATATGTTGGATCATCTAAATAATCATGTTGTCTATATAAAGAAAGCATAATAAGAATAATTTAATTTGAGGAAAGTTAAAATGAAGATAACCTCTATCAAAATAAAGGATCCCGGAAATGACATGGGCAGATTAGCGTTAATTGTTGCTAAAATCACTAGTTAAAAAGTTGATAGAAAATTTTATAAAGGATGGTTCAGGCTGATACCACTTGTGTTGGTATCAATTTATTGCCTCTTGGTTTCAAATTCCCCCTTTTTGCCAACTGTATGAAAGTGATCTGGGTTCTTTTCATATTTCCCTTTCTGCCATGCAATGTTAATTTTTTTTTTTTTTTTTTTTTTTTTTGTCTGAAGGAGGGAAGGGAAGAAAGAGAGAGAGAAAACACTGCAGGAAGCAACATTTTGTTTCCTGGTGTAGTTACTTGTTTACCAGCACCCCCGCAGTGCTTGTAGCTTGTACAGGACCAAGCTTCTGCAGCTGCAGCTGAGAGGGTTGGCCAGCAGCATCAGGCAGCCAGCAGCTTCCCTGGGAACCCATCTTTTCAAGGAGTTTTGTATTGGAATGCCTCTGGTGAGACATCTCCCCATTAACTTCCCCAGGCACTAAAGAGTAGATTTTCAACAAGTTCCTGATGCTGGGTTTTCAGAAGTCCCACTAGTACAACACAGGGTTTCTTTTAAGTCCTGTGAGTGGATTTCTGGAAAGTTTTACTGTTGTAGCACCACAATTATTTCTCTGCCAGTCCATGCCCCGTACAACAAAATTTGACTCTTTTCCCTGTCAGTGAGTTACCTTCCTTGGATACTCTACCTCAGTCCTCATAAAGAGTGTCCACTCTTGGCTGAGTATGGTGGTGTATGCCTATAATCCCAGAAACTCAGGAGGCTGAGGCAGGAGGATCTCAAGTTCAAAGCCAGCCTCAGCAACTTAACAAGACCATGTCTCAATAAAACATAAAAAAGGGTTGGAAACATAGCTCAGTGGTTAAGTGCTCCTGGTTTAATCTCTGATACAAAAAAAAAAAAGAGTGTTCACTCTTAATATCTATTATTTCTATACAGATGATTCCCAACTTAAGATGTTTTGATTTCCTGGTTTTCAACTTTACAATGGTGTAAAATTTATATACATCCCATAGAAATTATACTTTGATTTTTTTTAATAAAAAAAAATTGTATTTACTTAGAAGCATTCAGAATGTCAACAAAACAGCTGCAACAGTCTGCCCTCCATATCCCTTAGCTCCACATCCCTGGATTCAGCCAACCCAGGTGGAAAATATTCAGGAAAAAAAATGGCACCTGGGGGCTGGGGTTGTGACTCAGTGGTAGAGTGCTTGCTTAGCACATGTGAGGCACTGGGTTCAATCCTCAACACCATATAAAAATAAATAAATAAAATGAAAGTATTGTGTCCATCTACAACTAAAACAAACAAAAATTTTTTAAAAAGATGGCATCTGTACTAAACTTGTACAGACATTTGTTGTGTCATTATTTGCTAAATAACACAGTATAATGACTATTTACATTGAGAGATATGAAAAATGCAAATACTATGCAATTTTATGTAAGGGACTTGAGCATCTGGGGATTTTAATACTGAAGGAGGGTTCTGGAATCATAGATACTGAGGAACAAATGAATCTCATTTCTTTCAGAGAGGGTCTTTTCAAGGTAAACCCCTCAGTTCTGTTTGTCATAAAAAGTGTTCATCTGCTTCCTCTCTTGAAAGCATCACTTAACTATGAATAAAATTCAAAATTGACCAGTATTTTCTTTTTGCACATTAAACACACTACTGAATTGTATCCAGATATGTATCATATCTGATAGTTTATATCTAATTTAACTTTTTGTATAAACAAACACTTAAATTTTTTCTTTAAAAATTTTGCTCCTTAAAGTTTTTTCTCAGGCTAGGGATGAGAGCCCTTGTCTAGAATGTTTGAAGATCTGCACTTGATCCCCAGCACTGAAAAAAAGTAATTTGTCTTAGATATTCTGCCATTTGACCATGATTGTCTAGGATAATTTGGTTTTAATTACTCTGTTCAGAACTAAGTGTGATTTTTTTATTCTGTTGATGCCTTTCTTTTTTCTTTTCTTTCTTTTTTTTTTTTTTTTTTTTTTTTTTTTTTAGGTGTAAATGGACACAACACAATTCCTTTATTTTTATGTGGTGCTGAGGATCGAATCTGGATCCTGCCCATGCTAGGCAAGCGCTCTACTGCTGAGCCACAATCCCAGCCCGATGCATTTCATTTTTTTAAACTTGGGGGAAAATTTCAAGTATAACTTTTTCATTTTGCCTCACTCTAATTCTAATTTTTCCTTCTGGAACTCTTTTTTTAAATTTGCTTTAATTAATTATACATGACAGTAAAATGCATTTTGACATAGTATACGTAAATGGAGTACAATTTCTGATTCTTCTGGTTGTACATGATGTAGAATCACAATGGTCATGTAGTCATATATGCATACAGGGTAATAATGTCCAATTCATTCTACTATCTTTCCTGATCCAAAGTACTATCTGCCTAATCCGAAATACCTCTATTCTTCCTTACTTCCCATTGTGAATTAACATTCGTGTATCAGAGAAAACATTTGGCCTTTGTTTTTTGGAATTGGCTTATTTTGCTTAGCATGATATTCTTCAGCTCCATCCATTTACTGGAAAATGCCATAATTTCATTCTTCTTTCTTTTTCTTTATTCATTCATCTGTTGAAAGGCACCTAGTTTGGTTCCATAGTTTAGCTACTGTGAGTTGAGCTGCTATAAACATTGATGTGGCTGTGTCCTGTAGCATACTGATTTTAAGTCCTCTGAGTATAAACTGAGGAGTGGGATAACTGGGACAAATGATGATTCCAGTCAAAGTTTTCTGAGTAATCTCCATACTATTTTCCAGAGGGGTTGCACCCATTTGCATTCCCACCAGCAGTGCATAAATGTACCTTTTCCCCCACATCCTCGCCAACACTTATATTTGCTTGTATTCTTGACAATTGCCATTATGACTGGAGTGAGATGAAATCTTAGAGAGGTTTTGATTTGCATTTCTCTAATTGCTAGAGATGTTGAACATTTTTTCATATATATGTTGATCGATTGTATTTCTTCCTCTGTGAAGTGTCTGTTCAGTTCCTTAGCCCATTTATTGATTGGGTTATTTGTTTTTTTAGTGTTAAATTTATTTTTTTTAATATTTATTTTTTAGGTATAGATGGACACAACACAATGCCTTTATTTTTATGTGGTGCTGAGGATCAAACCCGGGTCTCACCCATGCTAGGTGAGCGCTCTACCGCTGAGCCACAATCCCAGCCCAGTGTTAAATTTTTTGAGTTCTTTATATATCTTGGTGATTAATGCTCCATCTGGGGTGCATGTGGTAAAGATTTGCTCCCATTCTGTAAGCTTTCTTCATATTATTGGTTGTTTTCTTTGCTGTGAAGAAGCTTTTTAGTTTGAATCCATCCCATTTATTGTTCTTGATTTTACTTCTTGTGCTTTAGGAGTCTTGTTAAATAAGTCAGTATCTAAGCCAACATGGTGAAAATTTGGTCCTACTTTTTCTTTTATTAGGGGCAGAGTTTCTGTTCTAGTGCCTAAGTCTTTTATCCACTTTGAGTTGAATTTCGTTCACGGTGAGAGAGAAGGGTTTCATTTCACTTTATGGAACTCTTAATATATGTATCTTTCTTTTTTTTTTTTCAGTACTGAAAATTGAATGAAGGGTGCTTTATCACTGAGCTACACTTCCAGCCCTTTCACTAAGTTGCCCAGGCTTGTTTGAACAGACCATCTTGTGCCTCAGCTTCCTGAGTTGCTGGGATTACAGATATGTTCCACCTGCCTGACTAAATAGATATATCTTTAAATGCTCCATCTGTCTTAACCATCTTTAAAATTTTTAAATTTTGGCCTGGATATATAGCTCTGTGGTAGAGTATGTAATTAATATGCATGAGGCCTTATGTTTGATTTCCAGCACTACAATATATATATATATAAATTTTTAAAAGCATTTCAAGGTTTCTTGTTTTAATAGTTTTTTGTTTTGTTTTGTTTCGTTTTGTTTAAGTTATAGATAAACACAATACCTTTATTTATTTATTTTATGTGGTGCTGAGGATCGAAACCAGTGCCTTCTGCATGTAAGGCAAGCACTGAGTCACAACCCCAGCCTTATATATATAAATTTTTATTATAATATTTCAATATTATATCATGAAAGTTTTAATCACAAAAACACAGAGATTACTACCCAAATTCTAAATTGGTAACAATTTTTCTAGTCTTGCTGCATCCATATTTTATTTCTCTTCTTTTATCTCTGAAGAATTTTAAAATAAATCTCAGATTTCAGTATCTGAAATAGAAATATATCAGAATGTATTTCTAAAAATTAATAACTTTTTCTTATGTATTATATTAGTCTCACACATAACAAATTTTCTAAAAAACGCCTTCATATTATGAAATATCCTACCTGTATTCAAATTTCCCCATGATTTTTTTTTTTTTCCTTTTTGGCTCTATAAGGGCTCCACAATGAATCTGATCATTGTATATCTAAGTTATTTTTTAATCCAGTTACTATTTAATATATATTATATATAGATAAATAGACAGTTTTTGTTTTTTGTTTTTTGGGGGTTTTTTGGTACTGGAGATTAAACCCAGAGGCCCTTTACCACTGAGTTACATTCCACCCCTTTTTATTTTTTGAGACAGGATTTTGCTAAGTTGCTGAGGGCCTGGCTAAATTGCTGAAGATGGCCTTAAATTTTCTATCCTCTTGTCTCAGCCTCTAAGTTGCTTGGATTACAGGTATGTGCCAACACGCCCAGTGAAAAGAAGGTTTATTTAGCTCCTGGTTTTGGAAATTCAAAGTCTAAGATTGAGGGTAGACATTGTTC
Source organism: Callospermophilus lateralis (assembly GCF_048772815.1). Lineage (NCBI taxonomy): Eukaryota > Metazoa > Chordata > Mammalia > Rodentia > Sciuridae > Callospermophilus > Callospermophilus lateralis. The sequence continues at coordinate 25,994,810 of NC_135316.1, read as the reverse complement.
TTACCTCTGGTGAGGTTGTTGAGTGGTGGCACATAATGGTGGAGGCACATGAAGGAATAAGCAGTCATATCCCAAACAAGAGCAGACAGAAATGAGCAGGCAAGGGCCAGGCTTCTCCTTTTATAACAACCCTCTCACCAAAACTACCTTCTGCACAATGACCTAAGGAGCTTCCATTAGGATCCACCTTCCAAAGGTTCTGCCATTCCCAATAGAGTTGCCCTGTGAACCAAGCCTCCAATCAAAATGTGCCTTTGGGGAACACTACCACAGCAACCCATAACAGTCACCATTGAAATAACTGAGGCAACAATTTCTTACCCTAAAAATTGACAAGAAAAAATTAAGAATTTATATGCCTGTAATTCAAGGTGTTCAAGTGGCTGAGGCAGGAGGATACCAAGTTCAAGAACTAACCAAGCAATATAGACTCAAAAATAAAATATAAAGGGCCATAGATGTAGCTCAGTGGTAAAGTGCTCACCTAGCATATGTGAGGTAGAGGGTTCAATCCCCATTACTGTTAAAACTAAATCTATTTTGCTATTTTTAATGAACTGTGTTTTAGAGTAACCAAATAACCATCCCCAGCTAATAATATGGATACTATAAGTGTATATATTTTTCTATTTATTAATTGTATAATTTTCTACATATATAAAAAACTTAATTGTTATTCAGATTTTTGCCTCATCTTGGTTTTTAATCTGCTTAGTCTATCAGTTTATGAGGAGAGTACATTAAAACTTTCAAATAGGTCTGGGGATATAGCTCACTTGGTAGAGTTCTTGCCTTGAATGCACAAGGCCATAGGTTCAATCCCTAGCACAGAACAAAAAAAACTTTCAAATAAAACTGTTTGTTGAATTGGGTATTGTGGTTTATGCCTGTAATCCCAGCAACTCAGGAGGTTGAGGCAGGAAGACTGAAGATTCAAACCAGGCCTTAGCAATTTAGCAAGGACATAAGCAATTTGATGAGACCCTGTCTCAAAATAAAAAATTAAAAGGGCTGAGGATGTGGCTCAGAGATTGAGCACACCTGGGTTTAATTCCCGGTTAAAAAACAAAAACAAAACAAAACAACAACAACAACAACAACAACAACAAAAAAAAAACCTGTTGGCTGATTTACCTAGTGTTTTTATTCTATTTTTTTCTTTTCCTGTATAGTTCTACAATAATGGTGTGTGAGTTTCCTAGAGTTGCTAATAAAAACTACAACAAACTTGATGGCTTCTGTTTATTCTCTCACAGTTCTGGAAGCCAGAAGTCTGAAATCAAGTTACCAACAGAGCCATGCTCCTTCTACAGGCTCTAGGTAAGAATTATTTCTTGCCTCTTTCAACTTCTGATGGCTTCAGACATTCCTTGACTTGTGGCAGCATCAGTCTACTCTGCTTTTGTCTTCACATGGCCTTCTCCTTTGTGTTTTCTCTTATAAGGACATTTATCATTGATTGGTCTTAAGGTCCACCCTAATTAATACAAGATGGCCTCATCTCAAGACACTTAATTATATCTGCAAGGACATTTTTTTCCCCCAAAAGATCTCTTTCACAGGTTCTGGGTGATGTTTTTGAGGGGGGTACCCTTCAACTCACCATAAGCAGCATGCGTTAGGTACATGTATGTGATGAGAGTTTAATCTTCTTGCTTGGTTGATTGTAATATGCCTCTCACAGTCCTTTATTTTATATGTACACATTACCATATTTAAATCTATGAAAATCATGGCATTTGCAGGTAAAGTCATGGCATTTGCAGGTAAATGGATAGCATTGGAGAAGATAATGCTAAGTGAAGTCAGCCAATCCCAAAAAAAACAAATGCTGAATATTTTCTCTGATATTAGGAGGCTGACTCATAGTATGGTAGTGAAGGAGAGGAATAGATGAATTCTATATAGGGAAGAGGGATGAGAGGGAAAGGGAGTGGGCAGGGGATTAGCAAGGATGGTGGAATGTGATGGACATCATTATACAAAATATATGTATGAAGACTTGAATTGGGTGTCAACATATTTTATATACAAAAATATGAAAAATTGTGGTATATATGTGTATTAAGAATTGTAATGCAAAAAAACCAAAGTACGTGTATAAAGGCATAAATTGGTGTGAATATACTTTATATACAGAGATATGAAAAATTGTGCCCTATATGTGTAATAAGAATTGTAATGCTTTCCACTGCTGTCGTGTATTTTAAAAAATTAAATTTAATTTAAAAAATCTATGTTTATGTTTGTATACATAGATGTGCACATATGTATATAAATATATAATGCCAAGAACAAATGATGTGGAAGCTGTTAATTAGGAGTTGCATTGTTTGCAGGGAATTTAAAGACTGATAAAATGTGCTAAGAGTTTGTGAACTTTTTATTATCATTATATTGGAGCAATTTTAAACAAGGTCAATGGTAAAATACTTGTCCCCACGGCCAAATAACTTTAGTTGTTCTAGGTTCTAAACTATTGCAGTTATTATTGAGTTTTTTTTTTTTTTTTAAATTTAGTTATAGATGGACACAGTACCTTTATTTATTTTTTATGTAGTGCCAAGGATGGAACCCAGTGCCTCACACATGCTGGCAAGTGCTCTACCACTGAACCACAACCCCAGCACCATATTATTGAGTTTTAATAATAAACTTGTTAGAAGTCTTGAACTATTAAATTTGGAAGGCTCAGAGAGATCATCTAGTCCAGCCCCATGGGGTTATAGAATTGGAGACAGAGGCCCATAGAAGGGAAGGTTATACAGCAGATTGGGGCAAAACCAAGACACTTCACTGCCACTACCGGGAAAAAAGAGTCCTATAAAACATAGGTTATCATCTTAGATCTGGCTCCCTAATCAGCAATCACACTCAGGGGGCCACCAAGTGGGAAGAACACTTCTGCCTGAGTCCATTCCTTAGCATGACAACCTGCTTCCACACACTTTGGACCTAATTCAAGGATGTAGGGGCTTACCTTGGAAGAAGCAACAGAGCATCACCTCTTTCTATTGCTTCCTCTCTACCCTGGAGGACTGGGGCTGTCAGTTACCTCTGTGCCCTCTCGGGGTCTTAGCCCAGGGCTGACACTTTGTAATTCAGAGAAACAGTGAATAAAGCAATATGTGGTTTGCCAAATAATAATAATAATCTTGTTAACTTCAAATACCATGTTTTACTACTTATCATTTAATACACATTGTATTTTTCATAGAAATTAATTTGGGAAACTCCCTAGATGATAATAAAGATTCAAAGGCAGACCACCTGGCTCCAAAGATTGTGTGCTATTGGTCACAGTGTTACTCTGCCTTCACATTAGCTTGAGATTATCAAAAGATTTATAACAAATTGCATGTGTTCTTGTTGATATTTAACACAGACACAAATGTTTTCCAATTTGGACTTTCCAACATCCTTTATCATTCTATATTATGAGAAAGGAAGTGGGGCTGAGAGAACATAAGAGACTATGACAGCATGATAATTAACACAAATAGAATGTAAATGCCAGTCTTCTCTGGAAAGCAAAATGTAGTTCACATACATCCTTTTTAAAAAAAAAAAATTTAATTTGTTATGTATGACAGCAGAATACATTACAATTCATATTACACATATAGAGCACAATTTTTCCTATTTCTGGTTGTACACAAAGTAGAGTCACGCCAATTGTGTCTTCATTCATGTACTTAGGATAATGATGTCCATCTCATTCCACAGTTCATATTGTCTCTTTAGTTTGCTCAGGTCAGTTCAGGTACCAGAGTGGAAAATAGTTTTATGATATTAAATTTATTTATTTATTTTTGTGGTACTGGAGATGGAACTCTACCACTGAGCTACATCCCCAACTCCTTTTTAAAAAATATTTTAGTCATAGATGGACATAATAGCTTTATTTTATTTATTTTTATGTGGTGTTGAAGATCAAACCCAGTGCTTCACACATGCCAGGAAGCACTGGACAACTGAGCCACAACCCCACCTCCCCCAATTATTTTTATTTTGAGAAAGGGTCTCACTAAGTTACCCAGGCTGGCCTTGAACTTGCAATCCTCTTGCCTCAGCCTCCCAGTCACTGGTATTACAGATGTGGGCCACCATGCCCAACTGGTGTGTGCTTTTATTCCTGTCCTTTCTTAAGCAGTTGTGATAGTCACAAAACCTTCACCAGATGGAGTACCATGATCTTGGACTTCACAGCCTACAGAACCATTAGCTAAATGAACTTCTATAGTTTATAATTCACCATCTGAAACTGTAATATTCTGTTGTAGCACTAGAAAAACTAAGGCAACTTCCTGAAAGGGCAGCATACTGAGGTGACAGTTGCCATTTCTAAACTTGTCATTATCAGGGAAAACAAATTTTATCAACTTTTAATCTTTGAATAGAGACCTTCAACAAAAATAGGACTTCAGAAAATACATGACTTGTGGCTACTAAGCCTAAGATTTAAAATCTCTGGCAGACTTTATGGAATTTTTCTCTGTAAATTCATTGTATATCTGGCTTTGTACCTACAAATGCTGAACAGTCATTAAAATTTTGCCCTTTCTTTTAATACACACATTCAGTACATTTTTCCAACCATTAATTGAAGACTTAAAAAAAATGCTGACATTCTCCCGAGAACATCCAAGAAATACAGCATCAAGCAATATACGAAGGCTTACCCTGCACTCTTGCTAATAATCCATGAGCAAGCATGTATTAAGTGGTTTGTGTATGACTGTCATTGAATAAGCCTGAGTCTTTATCATACCTTGGAGGGGATTATAAGAGGGGAAACAATGTTTTGTTTTGTTTTTTAAATCCTATTTCCAGACATTACACAGCAACTTGGTATTTCACCAAATTCATTCCAACCTAACGCCATCAGTCGTAGTCCCACCAAGAACCGCCAAGGCAAGAGTCATCATTTTCATCTTTACATGGAGTCTTGGAAATCCACAACATGACGTCTTCGCGTTAGGCGTAGACGAGGAACAATTGGACTCCCGTGGAGGTGGCCCGGGTCTCTCCGCAGGGGTCTCAGTGGGCGGAGAAGCGATGGAGCAGGCGTTTGAATGCGTCCTCCATCAATCCTTGAGGACTAGGCAATGGTGGAGTTGTGGGAGGGCCAACGCCCAGGCTTCCGCGCCGGCGACACTGAAACACGCCCCTGGACAGGTTGGTCCTTCTGGCGGGAAGAAGCGCAGCTCGGGGGAGCCCACAGCTCCTTCCATCTTGGCTGATGGAAGTGGGCAGCGGCGTCCGGGACTCCCCCGTTCATGATGGCCCATCATGGCCATGCGGACTCGTACTACGAAAGTGGTAGCCGTTCCCTCTGCCGAACCAGAGTCCAGTCGGGGCTGCTCGTGGACAAGTTTCCCAGTCCCATGGGGTTCGGTTCTGAATGGGCCCCAGGTTCCCCCAGCAGTTCCAACAAAATGGAGGACGTCGTCTCCTCTAGCTGCAACCAGGACGGGAAGTGAGGGGACTGTTCCCCATCGCGGCGAGGCGAGGGAGGAGGGGGCCTCCTCGATGCTCAGGTACCTACTTAAGCCGCGTTCCCGACCTCCCCCTCATCCTCGCTCCAGTCATCCCGGGCGTCCTCCCTCGCTGGAGCCTTCCAGGGACTGGACAGAGAGAACGTTGGAGCATCGAGGCCGCATCTCTCCTCGAGCCGAGGCGACGGCCTGGAGCCCGGGCCTGAGGACAAGCGACCCCGCTTCAATTGCTCCCGGCTGTCCCAGCTCTGAGAGTCAGCGGCCCAGGGACGGGGCCAGGCGGCGGATTCCCGGGCTCCTGAACCCAGCCGGACCAGGTGGGTGGGGGCGGGGCGAGGCGGGAGCGGCTAGGTGAAGGGACGCGGCGGGAGTCGCGGAAGACCATCGGTGGGGGAATGGAACGGCAGAGCAGGAGGTGTGGCCCGCAACTGAGGGACAGTCGTTCGGACCTCCCCACGAGGGGTGTCCTGAAGGAAGGCCAGTGTAACCAATGAGCGTGCCCGAGGTACCCAGGCTCGTCTCCGACCGCAGCCAATGAGCATGCGGAGGGCGGAGCATATGGGGGGTTCGTTCGCATTGCGCCTCCGCCTTCTCATTACCAGCGCTAAAGCCGCGACTGGAATCTGTAAGTACGTGTTGCCGAAGGGGGTGGGTCAGGGGAGGGGAGATTTTATTCCGCGGAGCGGTATCCAGAACCCGTGAGGCTTATCCCCGCTTTGAGGGCCGTGGAGAGTGGGGGTGGCTAGAAGCAAGGCAGCCTCCTAAGAAGGAGGCGGAGGCTACTGGGGAGGCGGAGAAGGGTGAGGGCAGTCTCCTGAGCGTCCCACCGTTTCGGGCTTGATACCCTTTAGTGTGGCCTCCGTAGCCGCTACCGCGTCGGGGCCTCAGTGGGTGGCTCTTTGGGGCGGCGCTCCTGTCACAGGCACCTTAGGTGCGGCCCGAGGGCTGCGTGAGTGCGGTGGCGGCCGAGTGAGGCGGTAGCCAGGGGTGGGCTGGGAGGTCTCGGGGTATTTTTCTTTATTTTCTGCGGGGGAACCCCGGCCGGCTTTGCTGCTCTCGAGTCTGCCCTCCTAACCTGTCGTTGGAGCCTACGTCCCCCAGGTTTTTCGGGACTGGGATTGTTGCTTTTGTCCCACCGGTTCCCCTTCTTAGCTCTTATCTTGCCCGGAGCTGCGAGGCTTCTTGGGCGAGTTCCTAATGGCGGACCTGGAGCCAGTCGCCAACTGCCCGCAGACAAACCTCGGGTCCAGGGCCACTACTTGCCGCAAATGCTGCTCAACGGTGACGTGAGCTTCCCTCTGCGTATTGGTTCTCGAGTGTCAGGGATGAAGCTGGGTGGGCAAATTTTGGAGGGAATACGAATCCCTTGCTGGCGCTGAATCAACGTTTGCCCTGCCCCCTCTCTTCCTAGGAGCTGACCTGGTGCCCTTAGCTCAGCTCACCCAACCCCACCCCGAATTCTGTAATTTGAAGAAACAGGTTTAGCTTTGTCTCTATGTTGTGGTTTTGGTTTTCTTTGAGTTTTTCAACAACGTGCGGGGCTGGCGGAACCGCGCAGTAACTTCATGACCTATCCCTTTACATCCTCTTGTGTTGAGGAGTTGGTGGCACCACACAGTTTGGTTGTAAATCATTTTTTATCTCCTCTACTCTAGGACCCGGAATCACCTTCAGGGCAATTTGGTGAAGCTTTGGCAGAAATTAATACAGAAAATATCTCTATTGTGAGTCATTTTATCCCATTTTCTTGTTTAATATATTTAGTGAAATATTGTTCTTCCTGTGAGATTACCTCCCTGTTATCTTGAAGGCAAAGAGTAATTATTTTGAGTGGCCTCTGTCCCCAGAGCCAAGCAAGGATAATCTCCGGAAAGCACTGGAGTGACTGCTGGCATTTACACAACTGCTGCTCTCTCAGGGGGTTCCAAAATAGGACTGTTTGTTCCATTTTATAGAATGCATTTAACATTTTTGTCTTCCAGTGGATAGATTTTTTTTCTTTCTAATTAAAAATAAAACACTAAAAGAAAAAACTATTGCTTGTATTATATTTGAGGAAGATTGATTTATATCTATATCTATGTATATTTCTGGTTTTTTTTTTTTTTTTTCTTGGTACCTGGGATTGAACCCGTGGGTGCTTAACCACTGAGCCCTTTTTTGTATTTTTTTTTTTCCGTTTAGTGACAGGGTCTCCCTGAGTTCCCTAGGGCCTTGTTAGGTTGCTGAGGCTGACTTTGAACTTGCAACCCTCCTGCCTTGGCCTCCCAAGCTGCTGGGATTACAGACCTGTGCCACCACATCCAGATGATTTATATACCTTGACAGTAGTCCAGCTGCATCACATCAGGAAATTCATAATCTAGTTGTAGCATTTACTACTGAATTAGCAGTGATTGCCTTGTCCCTTCATTATGGTTAATGGGCTTTTTCTTTGTTACCAGAAAGTACTATGTGTTCCTTGTGATACAATGCAGATGCTCTATTCTCTGTCATCTATTCAGTTAATGATTTTAACACCAATGATGATTTAGATCTTTTTTTTTTAAAGAGAGAAGTGAGAGAGAGAGGGAGACAGAATTTTTTTTAATATTTATTTTTTTTTAAGTTTTTGGCGGACACAACATCTTTGTTTGTATGTGGTGCTGAGGATCGAACCCGGGCCGCACGCATGCCAGGCGAGCGCGCTACCGCTTGAGCCACATCCCCAGCCCACCAATGATGATTAAAAAAAAAAAAAAAAAAAAAAAACTCCTATTTTTATCATGTGGGATTCTGTTGTGTCTTAGGTCTGCTGCATTTTATCCTTTCAACACTGATCATTTTTCCATTGTTCAGCACAAAGAACTTTGTGATTCACTTATTCTCCATGCTTTCATAGTAGTATTACAGCCTTCTCTTTGCTGGAGTTTCTCCCTGCAAACTAAAATTGTTTTATATTATTTTGTTTTATTTTGTTACTGGAGTCTTAACCCAAGGGTGCTTTACCACTGAGTTACATCCCCAGCCCTTTTTGTCTTTTTTTATATTTTGAGACAGTATCTCATTGAGTTGGTTAAGGCTGTCTCAGTGGGTTGGTTTGGGCCTTGCTAAAGTTGAGGTTGTCCTTGAACTTGGCCTCCTTTCTCAGGCTCCCAACTCCTGGGCCTGGCTGCAAAGTTAAACTTATTGCAGTTGTTTTATTCTTCTTTCTTTTTTCTTTCTGTTTTTTTTTTTTTTTTTTTTTCCTTTCATGAAAATTGAGGCCAAGGCCTTCCTTACACGTGCTTATAGCTGACCTATATTCACAGCCCTACGTTTAACTTCTTACACAGTACTTCTAAACCACACCTCTTTAAGGACACAATGTCAGGATATAGAGTTTTGTGTCTAGCTTTTAGGAACAGAAATTACTTCAAGTGGATAATTTTCACAGGATTCTTAGAGTGGTAGCATTGAAGATTCCATGGAAGTTTGGTGAGATGATGAGATGTGGGGTGTGGTTCTAGAGCTATGATGGATCTTGTAGGAAAAGGAAATTAATGAGAACTAAAAAGAAAAAGATTGGCCAGGTAATATGTCACTGACTCAGTTATTAGTACTTAGGCTATTTTTCTCAGAAGTCATCAGGTATTTACGCCATGCTGTTGTGCAGAGGATTTGCTTTTTGTGCCAGCCAGAGTAAGGTTCAAATCTCTGCTCTCTTACTTTGGCAAGTCAGTTATTCTGTGAGCTTTTATTATGTACATTTTACAAATGAATAAAGTAAGTATCTTCCCAAGATTGTTATGAAGATTGTAAAATTCTTGGGCCATAAATTATGGGACACATACATAAACACACATGTATTTAGTTAATGGTAATTAATGGTAGTTTTTTATTTTTCCTTCTGGTAATTGAACCCAGCTCTTATTATGCTAGGCAATCATGCTATCACCTACCTACATCCCCAGCCCTCTTTATTTTTTAAAATTTTGAGGCAGGATCTTGTTTAGTTGCCCAGGCTATCCTTGAACCTTCCTGCCTTAGCCTGAGTAGTTGGGATTACAAGCATGTGCCACCAAGCCCAGCCTACGATTCTATATGTGTATGCACATGGGCAGGTGCTAAGCATGTGCTGGACCCCGGAGCTACTGCCTAGCCTTGTAAGTATATACAATTTGTGTCCTCTTTTTTTCCTGAGATTTCCTCAGTTATATCTTTCAATCCTTTTATTGAGTTTATTCTGTTACTAAGTGTTTAATTCCTGGCATTTTTAAAAATTAGAAATGTAAAATTTTTAATGATGTTTGCTCATTCCTTATCCATCTAGAGTACTAATGATAGTTATGTGGTTTTTCATTTTCTTTTTTCTGCACTGTCATGTTTGTTTTTCCTCCTTATCTTATTTCACATTAGAGGCTTTCCCCAATACTTTTAATTCTTTTTTGTTTCATTTCTGTGTTTATTTGTTGTTGTTGTTCTTTTTAGTTATACATGACGATAGAATGTATTTTGACATATATACAGAGTATTACTTCCCATTCTTGTGGTTGTACATGATGTAGAGTTACACTGGTCATGTATTCATATATAAACATAGGAAAGTTATGTCTGATTCATTCTACTGTCTTTACTATTCCCAACCCCACTCCTTTCCCTTCCTCCCCCTTTGTATAAACCAGTGAACTTCTATTCTTCCCTCCCACCCGCTTTTTGTATGTTAGTATCCACATATCAGAGAGAACATTTGGCCTTTGGTTTTTTGGTACTGACTTGTTTCACTTACCATGATAGTCTTATTGGCAGTTGCCACAATTTCATTCTTCTTTATGGCTGAAATACTTATTTTTTTAAATATATTTTTAGATGTTGATGGACCTTTATTTTCTTCATTTATTTATATGTGATGTTCAGAATTGAACCCAGTGCCTCACATGCAAGGCAACATTCTCTACCACTGAGCCCCAGGCCAAATACTTCTAATTCTTGGCTAGCCTACTTATGATTAAGAATTGTTGGCTGGGGTTGTGGCTCAGAGGTAGAGTGCTTACCCAGTGTGTATAGGGCGCTGGGTTTGATCCTTAGTTACCACATAATAATAAAATAAAGATATTGTGTCTACCTATAACTTAAAAAAAAATGTGAACTACAACCCAGATATGGTGGTGCATTTGTGTAATCCCAGCAATTTGAGAAACTGAGGCAGGAGGATCACAAGTTCAAAGCCATCCTCAGCAATTCAGTTAGGCACTAAGCAACTTAGCAAGACCTGTCTCAAAAGTAGTGGTGGGGCTGGGGGGTGCCGGGGTTGTGGCTCAATGGTAGAGTGCTTGCCTAGCATGCATGAGGCACTGGGTTTGTTCCTCGGCACCACATTGAAAATAAATTTAAAGAAAGATATTATGTTCATCTACAACTTACAAAAATTTTTTTTTAATTTAAAAAAAAGCGGGGGTGGGGGCGGGGGTGGATGGGGCTCCGTGGTTAAGTGCTCCTGGGTTCAATCCCCAATACCAAGAAAAAAAAATATTTTGTGGACTACAAAGCTGATTGGAAGAGTGAGAGGTGAGGGTGTTGAGGGCCCGCACCCTGGTGGCGGCCACTCTGCGGCTCCCGCGTGTCCTCCTCCATGTCCCCACCTTCCCTCGTGGTGGCCTGCCACGTCTGCCCACGATGCCTCCCCCTGGCGCGGGCTGAAGCGAAAGCAGGCCTGGTCCACAGGTGGCTGAGCAAGGAGCAAACCGCTCAGAGGAGGCAAGATAGAGGGGCTGGGCTCCACCTGCTCAGCTGATTGGCTCCTCTGCAGTGATGCTCATTGGGCTGTTTCCCCCCGCCCTTTCAGACCATGGAGCTGCTCATTGGAGGACTCTTTTGGTTCTGCCCACGTGACCCAGCCAATCTGCCTCAGGAGCGGGAAAATTTAAAAATGACCTAAGAGTTGCGGTAGAGAGTGCTCACTGGAAGTGCCAAGAGGTGGCTGTTGGGCTCTCCGGGAATTCCTGGAGAGCTGGTTGGTGCCTCCTGCATGCTAAAAATAAAGTTTGTTCCTGCTTGATAAGTGGCTGGTGAATTGTGCCTAGCCAGACTGCGGCATGAGGGCAGGACTTTAAATTTAGAGCTTTGGTATAGGATGAAATTTTTGCCAGTTGATAGGGAACTACATAGGTCATTTTTAGATCTTTGCTTTTTACTGTTCTTAAATCCACAGGGAAGAGTCTGAGAAAGAAGTCTTCCAGAGAAGAGCCTACTTCCTAGAATATAGAAGTCTGGATGTGAGTTCTCTGAGAATCATATGGGAGAGGGAGTATTTCATATGCATTTGTTGTGTTTGGTGCACCTTGAATATCTTACGTTCTATTCTCACCAAAGAATTGAATTTGAGAACTTTTGCTAAGAGGGAAAAGGGTTGTCACTCTCAACATAATGAGAGGGAAGTGTCTAAGACTATCTCCCAGCTTTTTTATTTTAGCCTTCTACTCACACTTTTCAAGGGAAATCTGATACAACAAGTTTCTAAGACTTTTTTTTTTTTTTTAAGATTTTTAAAAATTTATATGTGGTGCTGAGAATCGAACCCGGTGTCTCACAGATGCTAGGCAAGTGTTCTACCACTAAGCCACAATCCTAGCCCATCTGACCTTTGATAACTGTAGTATAAATCAGGATGATCTCAGCTTTTTTCCATCATATATTTAAGAGTTTGTGTCAGACCAGCGTAATTAACCAGTTATTCCTTTTCTCTTTAGGTTGTAAGATTTCATTGCTTTGGTTTCTTGTTCTTTATTTCCTTGTGGGTAGGATCTTTACTGTTTGGGGGATTTTGGAAGGCAATGAAGTTAGTTGTATTATCATCCCACCATCTTAATCCCTGTCAGGCTATTGATTTCTAGATAGTAATTTTATACCTAGGCACTGTAATAATTCTCTTGCTCTTTGTAGTGGTGTTTCATTTGATTCTTCTTTCTCATACCTTGTTGCATTTGTTAGTAACCTTCAGAATCATGGTACTTTATTACTGATTTTTATGGTTTTTGTTTGTTTGTTTGTTTGTTTGTTTTTTAATAAAAACATAATGTCTGTGGGTTTTGTTTTGTTTTTGGTGGTGCTGGGGATTGAACCCAGAGCCTTGTGCATGCTAGGCAAACACTCTACCAACTGAGCTATATCCTCAGCTCTGATTTTAAATGAGAATGATTATGGCATATATATTCACTTATATGAAGCTGGCTTTGGAGTTGAACTTTTTTATATTGATAAAATGTGTTAGGAAATGATGAGTCTACAGAGATGCTGAAGAAGAACATGCTGTAAATGTGGTACTGAACCTTCTGCATGCTAAGCATGCACTCTACTGCTGAGCTTCACTCACTGACCCCAAGTCTGATTTAAAACTAGGTGTAATACTAACCACCAATTTTTAGTTTTTCAGAGCTGTATGACTGTAGCAAGCTGAAGATTAAAGAGTGCTCTTTCTAATAGGCAAATATATAGAGACACAAAGTAGATTAAGTGATTGGGGCTGGGAGAAAGAGGACAATGGTTCTAGTTTCTTTCTTGTGTGATGAATTCTCTAAAATTGATTGCTGTGATGGTTGCACAATTCTGTGAACATAAAAAAACAAACAAACATTATATACTATAAGTGAGTGAATTTTAAGATGTGTGGATGATATCTTAGCAAAGTAAATTAAAAAGAATGCCCTTTCTAGTTTTTGTTCTGTGAGAAGAAGAAAATAGGGCCTAACAACCAAAATAGGATACCATGAAGTTGATACAGCCCTTTTCCAGAAGGATAAGTTTATTCAAATATAAAAGGTCAGACAGAATTGATGTATTTACCACCTTTTTAAGTTTATATAGTTAATATAATTATAATCTCTTTCCTTGAAAATTAACCTCCTAATAAGCTTAATGGATGAATATTAACTGTGATTTCAGTTTTTGTTTGTTTTACAGACTTTTTAAAAAAATAATTCTTAGATGGACACAATACCTTTAGTTTATTTATTTGTTTTTATGTAGTACTGAGGATCGAACCCAGTGCTTCACACATGCAAGGCAAACGCTCTACCACTGAGCTAGAACCCCAACCCCTCTTTTACAAACTTTTAAACTGATTGTTTATATTTGTTTATTTGTTCATCTCTTCTCTTTCTCTCTCTCTCTCTCTCTCTCTGTCTCTCTCTCTCTCTCTCTTTTTTTTTTTTTTTTGTACTGCTGGGCATCAAACCCAGGACCTGACATAGGCACTTTACCATTGACCTATACTCCTAGCAGTTACTTCTTTGCTTTATCTTATTTATTTTGGGATATTAGGGATTGAACCCAGCAGCACTTAACCACTGAGCCACCTCCCCAGCCCGTTTTTCTGATTTTTTATTTTAAGAAGGATCTCGCTAAATTGCTGAGACTGGCTTTGAACTTGGAATCCTCCTGCCTCAGCCTCCCAAGCTGCTGGGATTATAGGCTTGCACTGTGGCACTCTCCCCAACTGCTTTATTTTAATTTTGATTTTATTATTGTAATGAATTGGCTCATCTTGTGTGTGCACAAGCAGAATGCTAGTTTATGTTTGAGAGTGCTAGTGCTTATATACCTGGGGTGGGGTTGGTGCTGGGGATTGAACCCTGGGCCTCAAGCATGTAGGTAAGTGTTCTGTGTTTGAGTTAAACTCCCAACCAAGGGGCTGGCATTGTGGCTCAGTGGTAGTGTGCTTGCCTTGCATGCTGGGGGCATTGGGTTCGATCCTCAGCACCACATAAATAAATAAAATAAAGGTATTGTGTCCTACAACTTAAAATAAACTCTCAGCCAAAATTTGCTCATCTTAAAAAGATAAGTAATATTTAAACATTGTTTTTACATTAATTGCGTATAATATGGTGGCTATGAAATAGGTTTTACAGTTAGATTTCTTGAATTTGAACCCTGATTACTTTTTTTAGCCATGAAGACTTGGGCCAGGTCTTCTGATTCTTAGTTTGCTTATGAAAAAAAATAATAGTTCCTACCTCACTAAGGGAAGTGTTAACTGAGATAATATATTTAATGGTGTAACACTTCTTAAGAATAAATAGGGGCTGGGGATGTGGCTCAAGTGGTAGCACGCTCGCCTGGCATGCGTGCGGCCCGGATTCGATCCTCCGCACCACGTACAAACAAAGATGTTGTGTCCGCCAAGTACTAAAAAAAAATAAATGTTAAAAAAAAAAAAAATTCTCTCTCTCCCTCTCTTTCTCACTCTTTCTTTAAAAAAATAAATAAAAATAAATAGTACTTATTACGTGATTGACTGTAACTTATCAACTAAAATTAAGAAAATTTTAGAATGAAAATGTTAGCATATTCCAATACAAGGCATTTAGATGGAATAATGACTGCCTTGTGAAGTGAGTTTTCCTAATTATTGAACACCTGTATAGTTCTACCTGCTTTCACTCTTTTGAGTTTCTACCCTCAGAAAATTGAGGTTAACAATGTATAAGCTACTTTGACTTACTATCTATCATTGATACATACTTATATACATTCCAGTTATACTTATTTTTGCCCCTTGTCATTAAGATGTAAATGAGGGCTGGGGATGCGGCTCAAGCGGTAGTGTGCTCACCTGGCATGTGTGCGGCCCGGGTTCGATCCTCGGCACCACATACAAACAAAGATGTTGTGTCCGATAGCTAAAAAATAAATATTAAAAATTCTCTCTCTCTCTCTCACACACACACACACAATCACTCTCTCTTAAAAAAAAAGATGTAAATGATTTTTATATATGGTTAATTTCACATCTTCTTTTCCTATCTGCTTAAGAGCTGTGCTCCTTCAGTTACTCATTTTTGTAGATAAAGATCTTTAACTATTGTCTGCTGGATTTTTTCCTTCATCATCATAGCTTATTATGTAATAGTAACACAAAAATGTTTGTTGAGTATAACAAGAATAGTTAAGAATTTGGGGGGGCTGGGGATGTAGCTCAGTTGGTAGAGCACTTGCCTTGCATGCACAAGGCCCTGGGTTCCCCAACACCACCAAATAAATAAATAAGAATTTGTGGCCTAGGACTAGGGATATATTGCTGTGGAACAGTGCCTGTCTAGCATGCATGAAAGTCTGGGTTCAATCTCCAGTATCCCCCAAAAAAGAGAGAGAAGAAAAGAACTTGTGAGCTAATAGCTAGGTTTACCTAAATTATACCTATCATCATGATGAATAGCTTTAAGTGAATACTATAATTGAGTAGATTATTTTAAATATCTTTTAATTGTAAATGGACACAATATCTTACACACACACACATATATAAAACACACACATATATATATATGTGTTTTTTTGTTTTTTTTTTTTTGGGTTAGTGCTGGGGATTGAACTCATGGCCTTGTGCATGCTAGGCAAGCACTCTACCAACTGAGCTATATCCCTAGTCCCATTTATTTATTTATTTATAGATATTTATTTTTTAATTGTAGATGGACACAATACCTTTATTTCATTTATTTATTTTTATGTGGTGCTGAGGATCCAACTCAGGGTCTCTTGCAAGGTGAGTGCTCTACTGCTGAGCCACAACCCCAGCCCAAGAGATATTTTTTTAAAAGACCTAAAGTTATAGAATTAATTTCCATCAAACTCTTTATATATTTATTTTTTAGTTTTCGGCGGATACAACATCTTTGTTTGTATGTGGTGCTGAGGATCGAACCCGGGCCACATGCATGCCAGGCGAGCGCGCTACCACTTGAGCCACATCCCCAGCCCTCCATCAAACTCTTAACCAATTTTTTTTTTTTTTTTTTAAACAGGAGAGGAAAAACTGGAATGAGTATTTGTTTTTTTCTCTAAAAGTTGAGGTAATAAATCATATATTTTAATGCAAAAAAAAGGTAATAGGATTTTTTTTTTTCTTTTGTCTGTCTCCTACAGGTTCTTTGGCATGGATGATTTTTCAGTGGGAGGATTAGAATTGACCAACCAGATTCCTGCTTTGTCAGGGAGTACGGCCATGGCAGCTAAACTCATGGACATAGAAAATACACGTGGTGATCCAGTTAGTCCTTTAGTAAATAGATCTAGAAGCTCATCAGTGGAAGATGATGATGATGTTGTGTTTATTGAATCTGTACAACCTCCTTCAATTTCTACAATAGCCGATCAAAGAAATTTTATATTGGCATCATCAAAACATGAAAAACCACAAGGAAATCATTCCATGTTCCTGCCGCCTTCAAAAGATTTGGCTTCTCAGAAGGGAAGTATGTGTGAGACAATTGTTATTGATGATGAAGAGGACATAGAAACAAATGGAGGAGAGGAGAAAAATTCTTCCAATTTTACTGAGTGGGGACTTCCTGCAACTAAAAATAATACCAAAGATTTGGATTTCTCCACTTCAAGTCTTTCAAGAAGTAAGGTAAATGCAGGAATGGGTTATAGTGTTATCACAACAGAATCGACTCTGAGATACATTTTACTAATATTACAACCTTAGAAACAGTGTAATGCTGGGCGAGATATGAACTTAATGATTACACATATAACATCACTGTAGAATACCAACTTGGGAGATATCGCTAAAGGACTTCAGTCAAGTAATTTTGGTGTTAATATACAAACATACACCCCATCTTTAACTTCACAGACCAAGACTGGAGTAAGACCTTTTAATCCTGGTAGAATGAATGTGGCAGTAGATGTATTTCAGAATGGAGGATTTCCAACTCATCATAATCCTGGTAAGCAGTAGGCGATATTATTTACCTTCTACATCAAGTGAATAAACTTTTAGCTATATTTAATGCTTATTTATATCTATTTACATTCTGTATGAAATATTTCTCTTGGCTTTAATATTAAGGCAGTATATTGCCAGGTGCAGTAGCACACTCCTGTAATCCCAGTGTCTCGGGAGACTGAGGGAGGAAGATCATGAGTTCAAAGCCAGCCTCAGCAATGGCAAGGTGCTAAGTGTCTCTAAATAAAGTACAAAATAGAGTTGGGAATGTGGCTTGGTGGTTGAGTGCCCCTGAGTTTAATCCCCAGTACCTCCCCCCCCAAAAAAAAAAAAAAAAAAACCAGTATATTTTACATAATAAAACTGTACAGTCTACTTGGTCTCTGAAATTTTAGGAAGTTAATCTTATTTTACCCAATGTGATTTACATCTAAAGTGTTTTAATTGAAAACCTTCATAACTACTACTACCCTTGTTTATTTTAATATGAAGATTGTAGGGTTGAGGCTGTACCTTAATAAACCATGTGCTTAATATATCTAAGGCCCAAGGTTCAGTCCCCAGTAGCAGAAATAATAAATAAACAAATAAATATTGTAGAATAAAAAGATGGATAGTGAACAAAATAATATGTAATATCAAATTTTAATTTGTAAGTATATAACTTGATGTTTTAGTTTTTGCTTTTTAATTATTTACTTTGGGGCTGGTTATCTATGACTTTAGTTTTTAAGTCACCATTTTATTAGTTGCTTGATTTTAGAAGTTGTAATGTTTTAGAGAAATTTATTTTAAAATCTTTTATGTGTAGAGTCTTTTTTTGATAGATATAGCAAGTTATTTTAAATATTAGCAATTCTTTTTTGTGGCTTTTCTATTACTTAAGTGGGGTTTGGGGGTGGCAGGATTGGTAATGGATTTTTTTACCATTTTAATGCCTTTTAGCCTGTTGAATTTTTTTAAAAATAACTGAAAAGAAACCAGAACCTAAGAACCTAATTCTGTTACTGCTTTATTGGAATGCCAGTTTTTTCTTTATATTTTTAATCTTTTCCTCTGTTATGAGAATACTGTGTGATTATTACAGAATATTTGGAAGAAATCATGGTTAGAAATAAAGACATATCTGTCTTATTCCAACATCTAGAAGTGATCTCTGTTTAGTTTCTGGTTTGTGTACTTTCAGACTTCTGTGATTTTTAAAAATATATATATAATTTAAAGTATATCATGGATAATTTTATATCACATTGGTATACTCAATCTAAATTGTAGTATTTTGTGTCTTTTAAAATATGTAAATACAATTATTAGTGGTCACAGACTATTCTTTTGTCTGAGGTACGTATTCCCCTACTTTCTTTTTTTTTTTTTTTTTTTTTTTAGCATTTATATATAGTTTCCCAATTTTGAAACAATACACTTGAGTAAATTATCATTTATAATTTTTAATTATTTCCATAGAGTATTTGTTATATGGTTTATATATAAGGTGTCCCCCAAAAGCTCATGTGTGAAACAATGCAAAAAAATTAAGAGTAGAGTAGGCATGGTGGCGCACACCTGTAATCCCAGCAACTCTGGAGGCTGAGGCATGAGGATCTCAAGTTTGAGGTCAGCCTAAGCAATTTAGCAAGATCTTATCTCAAAATAAAAAGGGCTGGAGATGGCTAAGCACCTGGATTCAATTTAGCAAGATCTTATCTCAAAAAAGGCCTCATGGTTAAGCACCTGGATTCAATCCTTAAAACTACAAAAGAAAAAAAACTGGTTGGAGAAAGGACTAGTTTTAGTCTTTTTAGAGAGTTATACATAGTTTTCTTTTGATATAGCATCTATACTAGACAATTAGTAGTTTTTAAAGGTTCTTAAAAAGTGGAATCTTGGGACTGGGGATGTGACTCAATGGTAGAGAACTTGCTTGGCATGCACAAGACTCTGGCTTCCATCCCCAGCACTGTAATTAAAAAAAAAAAAAAAGGTGAATCTGACTATGTATAACTATGTAAAACTATGTATAACTCTCTAAAAAGACTAAAATAGTCTTCTCCAGCCAGATTTTTCCTTTAGTGGTTTTAAGGATTGAATCCAGGTGCTTAACCATGAGGCACATCCCCAGCCCTTTTTATTTTGATTTAATGAGTTTTTGTACTCATTAAATCAAACTCAGTGAACCATTGTGTTCCAAATAACCATGATTTCTTCCAAATATTCTGTAATAATCACACAGTATTCTCATAACAGAGGAAAACACAAGTTAATTAATTAAAATAAAACCTTTTCTTGTTCTTATCTTCCTCAGGGAAGCATTGGGCATGTTTCATCCAAGTATTTCATCAGCATGTATCAAATATAAGTTTAAGATTTATTTAATGGTTTGCTCTTTGCAGGTTTTCTAGTCTTTGCAATTGTAAACCAGGTTTTTCATGAACATCTTTTAGGTTTAGATATTTATTTATTTATTTTGGTACTTGTGATTGAACCCAGGGGCACTTAACCACTGAGCAATATCTCCAGCCCTTTCTATTTTTGAGATAGGGTCTCACTAAATTGCTTAGAGCCTCACTAAGTTTATGAAGCTAGCCTAGAACTTTCAATCCTCCTGCCTCAGCCTCCTAAGCACCGGAACCAGTGGCATATTTCTTTTCTTGAAAAGTTTCTAGAAATACATTTTGCAGACAAAATGTCAATTTTTTTTTTTTTTTTTATGTTGGGGATTGAACCCAGGACCTCAAACACATTAGGCAAGCACTCTACCACTGAGCTATGACCCCAAATTTATATTTTGTTCTTGTCATCCCTTTATCTTACTAATTCATACCTGTATTTTGTATTTCTAATATTTTCTCATTACATGAAATATTATTGATTTTTAAAATGTAAAAGCACTAAATGATTCATTTGATACCCATAAATAAGTGAAGCAGAAAGTTTCCATAACTACACTTGAACTGTAGTCGTTTATGATATATGACAATTTCTATTGTCTATGAAGTATGGACTGAACTTACATCATTCCTGAGTTCTATAAAGATCTACTTTTGAAGACAAAACTTAAGAGAACAGTATCCTTGAAATAATAAGATTTAATCTAGAGCTGCAGGCATGGTAGCTGTAATCCCAGCAGTTTGGGAGGCTGAGGCAGAAGTAACCCAAATTCCAAGCCAGCCACAGCAATTTAGCAAGGTTCTAAGCAACTTAGGGAGACTCTGTCTCAAAATTAAAAAAAAAAGAAAGTTCTGGGGATGTGGCTCAGTGATTAAGCACCCCTGGGTTCAATCCCTGGTGCTAAAAAAAAAAAAAAAAAAAAAAAAAAGATTTAATTTAGAATTCTAAAGAAAATGTTCATAAGTTTATCAGGTGAAGGTAATGGTTAATATTTGAAGCTTTCTTTGAAATTAAGTCACTTCTAAGGCAATGTCAATATAACTAATAGACAGAAAATTTGCTAAAAAACAATGTGATTTAAGGCAGGCATGGTAATGTAGGCCTGTAATCCTATCTACTTTGGAAGCCAAGGCAGGAGGATAAAGTTTGAGCCAGCCGTGGCAATTTAGTGAGACCTTGTCTAAAAATAAAATAAAAAGGCCTGGGGTATAGCTTAGTGGTAGTTCCTCGAACTGGGTTCAACCCTAGTACTGAAAAAAAGAGAAGGCAAGTAGGGAGTGGAGTAAGGAACCAGGAAAAGAAATGTGATTTAGTGAGGCTAATGGGGAATGGAGTGAGATGATACATTCAGTTTTAGACAACTACAACTAAATATGAGATGATGTAACAGCATATCTATCCAATCGTTTCCAGATGCTGTGCATGAACCAGAGTACATTATTAATATGAATATGCAGTAATGAGAAGGAAGATACACTTGTGATTATGTCTTCTTTTAATTCCAGTAAATTAAAAGAGTTGGAAATGCTAACACAAAGAATCAGTCCTAAATTGTGATTTAAGATGTCAGGAGTCTCATTTATGTTTTTCTTTTCTTTTTTTGTTTTGTTTTATTTTAATTTTTTTTTAGTTTTAGTTGGACACAATACCTTTATTTTATTTATTCATTTTTATGTGGTGCTGAGGATCGAACCCAGGGCCTTGCATGTACTCGGCAAATATTGAGCCACAACCCAGCCCTCATTTATGTTTCTTAAGGATTGGTTGAAAGAAAAGGTTTATTAGGGATATCGAGGGCGGGGGTTAACACAAGGGGAAATTTACCATTGTGCTACATCCTCAGTCCTTTATTTTGAGACAGGGTCTCACTAAGTTGCTTAGGGCCTCACTAAGTTGCTGAGGCTGGCCTTGAAATTTCAATCCTCCTGTCTCAGCTTTCCAAGCTTCTGGGATTACAGGTGTGAACCACTGCACCTGGCAAAAAGACATGTTTCAAGTAAAAGATTTTGTCATTTTTCCTGTGTCACTGGACTGTCAAGTTAGGCTAATTCAGAAGTCTTTTGGAGGTGAATATGAGATTATTTGGGGGCTGTGGGCTGTGATATAAAACCAGATTACCTATTTGGTGACTTTCAATGATTTCAGAATTGCATTATAAACATATAAATGCTGACTCTTTTGGGGTGCTGGGGATTGAACCCAGGGCCTTATGCATGGGAGGCAAGCACTCTACCAGCTAAACTATATCCACAGCCCTAAATGCTGACTCTTTTAAAGTAACAATAACAATTTTGCTTAGTGTATATTGTTTTTCTTAACATATCCCTAGTTATGAAAGGCTGGTATAAAATCCACAGTATAAATTAAGAGTAGAAGCGAGGCATGGCATGGTGGTAAGCTTATGTAATCTCAGCTACTCAAGAGGCTGAGGCAGGAGAATTGCAAGTTCAGAGTCAGCAGGTGCAATTTAGCAAGGCCCTGTCTCAAATTGGAAAAAAAAAGGACTAAGAATATAATAGTTTATTGGTAGAGTACCAATGGGTTCAGTCCCCAGTACCACCATTTAAAAAACAAATTTTTTTTAATTGCTCTTGCCATCATTATTATGTTTTTATTACATTATAAATATTTTGTACATGATACTGATTCTAGGAAGTCGCATTTCTGATAACTAGGTAATTCCTATGCCTCTTACTGAGAATAAATAGGAGAAAAAGTATATAAAATATCTGTTGAAGACCATCATAGAGCTAACAAATACAGTGAAAAATGTTGGAGTTCTAAGACCTAAGAGAAGAAACCTCAGAGAAATAATTCTAATACTTAGTACTCCATTTTTCCTTCATGAATATGTGTTCATTACCAGAAAAGTCTCTTGAGGAGTTAAGTAGTTTTTTGATAGACTTCACTGGAGATTCCCAAAGAGAGATGCTTGTAGAAACTTCTTTCCACGGCTAGGGTTGTGGCTCAGTGGTAGAACACTTGTCTAGCATGTGCACATGCCTGGTGAGGCCCTGAGTTCCAGTCTCAGTACCGCATATAAATAAAATAAAGGTCCATTTACAACTAAAATAAATATATATTTTTTTAAAAAAGGGGGGGGGCTGGGGTTGTAGCTCAGCTGTGGAGTGCTTGCCTTGTATGCATGAGGCACTGGGTTTGATCCTCAGCACCACATAAAAATAAATAAATAAAGAAGGTATTGTGTCCATCTACAGCCAAAAAAAAAAATTTAAAAAAAGAAAAAAAACTCCTTTCCAGCTTTTGAATTAGAATGATGACAATATTCAGAGCCTTAGGCATTTTGTTTGTTTGTTTGTTTGTTTGTTTTGCAGTTTTCCATATAAAAATAAATAGTACCTACAAGGTCCTGGGTTTAAAACCTGGCACCACAAAATTAACAAAAATAATTAAAAAATAACCAGAGCTGGGTGTCATGACACATGCCTGTAATCCCAGCAACTTGGGAACCTGAGACAGGAAGATTGCTAGTTCAAAGCCAGCCTCAGCAATTTAGTGAAGCAACCAGAAATATGAGGAGGTTAGGCCATATCAAGAGGGGGGAAAAAAGCAGACAATAGAAGTAAGCATGCAGGGTTTCAGGATAATAGGGTTGGGCTGGGGGTATAGTTGAGTGGTAGAGCACTTGCTATCATGCACAGAGCCCTGATTTCAATCTCTAGCACCTCACACCCCACCCTCCAAAAAAGCTAATAGGGCTAACAAACACAAATTTTAAGAAACTATAGATTGGACACAGCTAAAGAGAGTATGAATGAACTGTAAGATAAATCATTGAAGGTTATTGATACCCAAAGGGTAGAAAACACAGAAAAGAATGTAAGAGGACTATCACAATTGACTAAAAGAATAAGTAATTAGTGTCCCAAAAAGAAGAGGATAGATGGAGCCAAAAAAATACAATTTGGTAATTTTCTTTTTTCTTTTTTTTTAAGAGAGAGAATCTTTAATTTTTATTTTTTAGTTTTCGGCAGAAACAACATCTTTGTATGTGGTGCTGAGGATGTAACTCGGGCCGCACACATACCCCTGGTAATTTTCTAAAATGAAAAAAACGTTAACTTAAAAATTCAAGAACCTTACCCATGCATGAAATAAAGTCCATTGACAACTAATAAAATTAAAAAAAAAAAAAAAAATAGGGCTGGGGATGTGGCTCAGAGGTCAAGTGCTCCTTGTTCAATCCCCAGTACTTACCTCCCCACCCCCACAAAAAAAGAAATTTCAAGCACCTTTACAAATTCCAGTTAGAGTAAACTATAAAAGACATGTACAGGGACTGGGGCTGTAGCTCAGTGGTTGGGCGCTTGCCTAGCATGGGTGAGGCACTGGGTTAGCACCACATGAAAAATAAAGTTTAAAAAAATATATATTTAGGGGCTGGGGTTGTGGCTCAGTGGTAGAGTACTCGCCTAGTGTGATGCACTGGGTTCAGTCCTGAGCACCATATGAAAAAATAAAGAAAGAAAATAAAGGTATTGTCCAACTACAACTAAAAATATGTATAAATATTTAAATATATATATATTTTTTAAACCTTTATTTTTTTATTTATTTATTTTTATGTGGTGCTAAGGCTCGAACCCAGTGCCTTGCCTGTGCTAGAGGAGCACTCTACTGCTGAGCCATAACCCCTGCCCTTTTAAAAACTGCATATTTAAAAAAAAAAAAAAAGACATATACAGCCTGCCACAGTGGCACATGCCTATAAATCCCAATTATTCAGGAAGTTGAGATGGGAAGGTCACAAGTTTGTTTTATTTTGTTTTTTTATTTTTATTTTTATTTTTAAGAAAGAGTGAGAGAGAGGGAGAGAGAGAATTTTGATATTTATTCTTTAGTATTTGGCAGACACAACATCTTTGTTTGTATGTGGTGCTGAGGATCGAACCCGGGCCGCACACATGCCAGACGAGCGCACCACCGCTTGAGCCAATCCCCAGCCCCTTATTTTGTTTTTTTAAATTGTTGTCTTTGTCATAATGAATTTTTTTATTCATTTATTTATATGCATTGCTAAGGACCAGTGTTTCTCACATGCAAAGCAAATGCTCTACCACCAGGCTATAGCCCCAGCCCCAAGTTTGAGGCCAGCCTCAACAACTTAGTGAGATCCTGTCTCAAAATAAAAAATAACAAGGACTGGTAATGTAGCTCCATGTTAAAGGGCCCCTGGGTTCAATCCTGAGTACCTAAAATTAATAAATGAGTAAGTTGGAAAAAAAATACAAATATCATAGTAAGAAATGGGAAAAAATTCAAATGTTCATCAATAGCAAGAATGAATAATAATACAGTAATATTGGTCATACAAGGAATAGTCAACAATAATTAGAAGAATGATCTTAGGGATAAAGATGTAACTCAGTGCAAAAGCATTTGCCTAGCACGCATGAAGCCTTGTGTTTGATCTCTGTGTTGCAAAAAGAAAAGGGAGGGCTGGGGATGTGGCTCAAGCGGTAGCGCGCTCGCCTGGCATGCGTGCGGCCCAGGTTCGATCCTCAGCACCACATACAAAGATGTTGTGTCCGCAGAAAACTAAAAAATAAATATTAAAAAAAAAAAATTTAAAAAAGGGGGAAAGAATATCTTGCTGCATGCAGTGGGGGTGAGCCTTAACTGATAAAATATAGAGTTAAGGAAACTAAACATAAAAGTACGAACTATGTGATTTTGTGTATGTGAAATTTAAAAGAAGACAAAACTAATCTTTGGTGTTGTGGGCACGTAATCCTGGGTACTTAGGAGCCTGAGGCAGGAGAAGTGCAAGTTCCAGGCCAGTCTGGGTAACTTAGGCCCTTGGGGGGAGGGTTTAAGGTCTGGAGATATAGCTTAATGGTAGAGCATTTGTCTAGTAGTATGTGTGAAGCCCAGGGTTCAGTGTTCAGCACCACACACACACAAAAAAGAGAGAAGTTAATCTTTGACCTATTAAATGTGAACGGAGTAACTGATAGGCAAGAGCTAAAAGAAAAGCTTTTGGAATATTAGAAATATTCTGTATATTTATCTAGATAATAGTTGTGCAAGTTTATACAATGCTAGAAAAAATAATTAGCTTCTGCACTTAAGATTCTTAGATTTTAATGAAATATCTTAGGGTTTTTAAAACAATGAAACATTTTAAAACATGAAATCTCTTAAACATCAGTATTATATGATTAAACAAGTAACAGGTCCTATAATAAAACATTATTGTTAGAGGCTGTGTATGAATTATGGGTTTGTTTGAGCAATCATGAGGCGAGGTAGGGGGGATGGGGAGTGGTTGTCCTGTGCTTTTCTGAGAACTCCTGGTGTGAATCCACCAGTTGCAGATTGCTCAAATTAAAGCTGACACCTTACCTTAATTCATAGCCCTAGGTTAAAAAGCAGCCTTGGAAGGTGGGCGGAACCTCCCTAGCCCCAAACAACTTGTTTTTCTCATACTTATCCTGTTTTCCTCATCTTTTTCCTCAAGAAGCCTGCCATACTAAAACCTTTTGATGTATTTCCCCTTAAATAAAGATTTGGGGCCTTTTTCCGTGTTCAGCTGTAGTCCCTGCCAGGGCTAGAAAACTTGCCAGGTCTCTACTTTGAAAACTATTTTCTGCCTCTTTTGTTCTTTATTTATTATTTTCATACCTCCAAGCAGGAATCTGCTCTCTTGGGGTGCTGGTAACCCTGATACATTAGCATCAGAATACCTTTCATAAAAAATTATTTTGTAAATCAAACTTGCAGTTTTTTTATTTGTTCTGTTTAGTTATACATGACAATAGAATGTATTTTGGCAGATTATACATACATAGAGTATAACTTATTCTATTTAGGATCCCACTCTCGTGGTTGTACATGATGTGGAGTTACCCTGGTTGTGTATTCAAATACAAGGCCAGGAAAGTTATGACTGATTAATTCTACTATCTTTCCTATTTCCCTCTCCTCTCTCTTTCCTTCATTTCCTTTTTTCTAATCCAGTGGATTTCTGTTATTCCCTTCTCCAGCCTCCCTTGTTTTGGATTAGCATCCACAAATCAGAGAAAACATTTGGCCTTTGGTTTTTTGGGAATGGCTTATTTCAGTTAGCATGATAGTCTCCAGTTCCATCCATTTACCGGAAAATGCCATCATTTCATTCTTTAATGCTGAGTAATATTCCATTGTGAATATATATACCACATTTTCTTTTCTTGCTTATTCTGGTGTAGTTTTATCTGTAAGTGAAAATAAGACAAAATAAGAAACAGTAGGTAGCAATTGAGGAAAGAATATAGGTATGGTTTTAGTGCTAGTAATGTTGTTAAGAGGCCCTTGGAACAGTTGGAGGGAACCGATGGCCCCCTCTTTGTAATAACAAAAAGCTTCTTTTTGGTACCAGGAATTCAACCCAAGTGCTTACCCACTGAGCCACATCCCCTGCTATTTTTACATTTTTTGTTTTGAGACAGGGTCTCACTAAGTTGCTTGGGGCCTTGCTAAATTGCTAAGATTGTGTTTGAATTCATGATCCTCCTGCCTCAGCCTCCTGAGCCACTGGAATTACAGGCGTGCACCACTGTAACCTGCACAAAAGACTGGTGAGCAGTGAGGCAGAAGAATTGCAAGGTCAGTAAGACTGTCTCAAAATAAAAATTTCACAAAAAGAACTGAGGATGTAGTTTACTGGTAAAGCACCCCTAGGAAGATGGATGAATGAACGGATATAAACAGATAGATATGAAAAAATAATTTTATACCATAGGGTCCTGTTTTTTGAAGCTTCATCTAATTTTCATTAGAAATGCAGGATCTCTGGTCCCTTTTCATATCTACCAAGTTAGAATCTCTGTTAAACAAGATTCCTAGGCTGGGGATGTAGTTCAGTGGTAGAGTATTTGCCTAGCATGCTCAGGCCTTGGATTTGATCCCCAACACCACACAAGAAAAAAATAAAAGATTGTTAAGTGACTTCATATACACATTGAAGCATTTCACCTCTATGTAATCCTATACCATTTTGAAGCTAATAGAAATATATTATTAATAATAATAACAGTGACATACAATATATGTAAGATGAGGAAAGCTGTCTTTCCTGAGTAACCTACAACCTATATTAATGCCTATGAAAGCTAGGAAATAATTATAGAAAGATTTGCATTAAAGTATTATATCTAAAGTGTTTTGAAGGAAAGTAGACAGTAGACCAATGTCTTCAGTTTTCTTGAAATATGCAAAAATGATGGCTTAATTTTTAGAGCAATGAATAGGTAGAAAAATGATAAAGCAAAAACAATAATGTTGAATCCACTTGGTGAGTATATGGGTGTTAGTTGTAAAAGTTTTCAACTTTTCTGTATGCTTTAAATTTTTCATAATGTTGGCTAGGAAAATGGATAAACTTATAGCCTTATCATATTTCTTAAGGTTTCTGGGTAGTCATGCTTCATTATAGCTATCTCTGTATTTGCATATCCTTTGCCATTTTCTATAAATGTATATAAAAGTGGCATTTTTTGAGTGTGCCACACAACACTTTACTATTATATGCATTATCTCATTTATTCCTTATAATAGTTCAATGAATTAAGTGTAATTGCAGTTTATATCAGAGAAACCACAATATGGGGGGCTGAGGTTATAGCTCAGTGGTAGAGTGTTCACCCAGCGTGCATAAGATCCTGGATTCAATCCCCAGCACCGCTTTGAAAAAAAAAGGCCAGCCATGCCTGATATTATGCTCTTGTACTCCCATAAACTCAGGACTGAGGCAGGAGGATTACAAGTTCAAGTTGTTCCTTGGCAATTTAGCTAGACCCTGTCTCAAAAAAAAAAAAAAAAAAAAAACAGACCTGAGGATGTGGCTCAGCAATAAATAAAACCTAAGGCAATAGCCCTTAGGTTTAATCTCCATTGCTAAAAAGAACAAACATGAGCTTAATGTATTTGCATAATCTTGTAAATTAAGGAGATACACTTTTATTTTTGTGTTTTGCCATACTGGAGTGGAATCTCAGGCCTCAAATATGTTGGGCAAGTGCTCTAATACTGAGCTATATGCCCAGCCCACAACTTAGTTTGAACCTGGAAAGTCTGACTTATAACTGATGGCTATAGCATTACACAATTCTAATATTCAAGATTAATTTAATTGTTGGTACAATTAAATATCATTCCCTTGGAATATGAAGTGAATAGTTATCCTAGATTGTTCATTGAGGCTGTCAACCCTCAACACATGCTTGTATGCTGCCTCTTAAATTCTTAAATGAAAATTTCAAATATTTGTCTGATGTGAATTTTATTTATTCCCTAACTTTTTCTTGTATTTTTCATTTTTAAGATTCTTGGATCTCCCAGTCAGCATCATTTCCCCGTAACCAGAAACAGCCAGGGGTGGATTCTTTATATCCAGTGGCCTTACTTCCTAATCAGAATTTCCAGCCTCCAGCCCAACAAAAACTTACTAAACCAGCTAAAATCACTTGTGCAAACTGCAAAAAACCTTTACAGAAGGGACAGACAGCTTATCAACGAAAAGGATCTGCTCACCTCTTCTGTTCTACCACCTGCCTTTCTTCCTTCTCTCATAAACGTGCTCGAAAGACACGAAATGTTACATGTAAAAAGTAAGCAGTATCATTTCTCCATATGGTTGAATATGAGCAATAAAAATAAATGTTCTGCATGCAATTGGAAGGCTGAAAAAGTTTATGAACCTAGAGTATGTTAGAACTGTGAATTCTTGTATTATGCTTCTGCTTAACAAGAAAGTGAGATATAGGTATGGAAGTATATTCTCTTTCCCTTACACCTTATTTCTGCCAAGGTATTACCAGCATGTTTGAATGTTTCCACAAAGCTGAACAACTGGTGAAGTTCTTATGCTACAAAAGGTGTTTTTACCTTTGAACCTTCTCTTTCTGTGTTATTTAGGAACTCATGGTAATGAAGCCAAGATTAGATTTTACTATATCCAAAAGTTATAGCTGATTCCTAGGGTTAAATAATAATAAAATGAAAATGTTAATTATTAATCATATATTTTACTTTTTGTTAAAACACAGTGTTCTTGGGGCTGGGCTGTAGTTTAGTGGTAGAGTGCTTGCTTAGCATCTGTGAGGCCTGGGTTTGATCCCCAGTACAAAAAAAATAATAAAGGAAACGGTGTCTTAAATTGTCTATCCTTTGTATTTCAGAGATGCACCTACAAAGAAGGCTACTATTGTTACTCCAGTAGAATCAAGCAAATCCTTCCAAGAATTTTGTTGTACATCTTTGTCTCCCTATGAAGACAACCAGAATCTTAGAAAAGGATTTTTTAATAAGTCAAGATGTACAATCTGTAGTAAATTAACAGAGGTCTGGATTTTTATACCTAAATTGTTAATTTAGGTTAACAGGGATAATTGTAACTTTTAAGTGCTCTTGTAAGCTCTGCTGTCTAATGTAGATATCATATATATATATATATATATATATATATATATATATATATATATATATCATGAAGTTAAAAGATGGAATAAGGATATACTAGAACTATCTTATTAACTAATGTGTAGTATGGAAAGTACACATTTGTTTCCATGGAACTTATTATAATAACTTAACAATTTGTGGTAGATTTCTGTTCATAGTAATAACATTAAAGAAAAGTGTAGTTTCAGAGCATGAGGGAAGCAACAGATCCTAATACAAGAACATGTGAAACAGAATGCATTCTGTTCCTTTAACACTAATTAAGTGATTCAGCATCTTTCAAGAAACATGCATTCAGGAAGTCCTCATTTTATACTGTTTTTGTTAACTATATTTGGTTCAGGTGATCTAATAGCTGAGCAAATCAGGGTATGATTTTATTTATTACCACAGTGAGAACTATCTTACTTATAGATACACTGGTACACCATCCTGACCATGGATAATGTTTATTCCCATATCCCCTCCTTTGAATGTTCTAGGGAAGTGAACTTAATAACATTAAGAATGCCTGTAATCCCAGCAACTCAGGAGACTGAGGCAAGGAGGATCAAGTTCAAAGCCAGTCTCAGCAACTTAGTGAGACACTGTCTCAAAAAAAAAAAAAAAAAAAAAAAAAGGAGGACTGGGGATATAGCTTGTTGGTAGAGTGCTTACCTCATGTGCACAGGCCCTGGGTTCAACCCCTAACACCACACACACACACACACACAAAAAGCTGGGATGTGGCTCAGTGATTAAGCACCCCTGGGTTCAATCCCTGGTAACCCCACCACCACAAAAAAAAAAAAAAAAAAAAAAAAGAATTCCTAATCCAGTTTTGTCATTCTTTTTTTTTTTTTTTTTTTTTTGTAATTGTAGTTGGACACAGTGCCTTTATTTTTATATGGTGCTGAGGATTGAACCCAGCGCCTCTCACATGCTGGGTGAGAGCACTCTCAACTGAGTCACAACCCCAGCCCCAGTTTTGTCATTCTTAAATGCCTTCGGGAATTGCTTTTTCTCTGTGAATATTGATTTTGCAAACAAAAAAAGTGAAAGAACAGTGAAATGCTTTTTAATCTTTTTTTCTGAATGTTTCTTTCCCTGAGATATTACTAGAGGTTCTTTGTTTCTTTTACAGAAACTAGTTTCATTGCCTTTCTTTTTTTTTTTTTTTTTTTTTTTTACTAACCTGGTTCATATATTTTAGTTAATTTTATTTTTTTCTTTTAGATTCGCCATGAAGTCAGTGTTAATAATGTAACACACAAGCTATGCAGCAACCATTGCTTTAATAAGTACAGATTGGCCAATGGTCTAATAATGAACTGCTGTGAACAGTGTGGAGAGTATATGCCCAATAAAAATGCTGGAAACAATATCCTGATTGGAGGTCAACAGAAGCGATTTTGCTCCCAAAGTTGTGTTAATGAATATAAAGAGGTAATTCTTTTTAATGATTAAGTATGTAATGGCTTAACCCTATTAGCTTATATTAATCAAATTTATCTTAGGATCTCCTCTAGTTCCATTTTGTCGTGCTGTTATTGAGCTGATCATTTCAGCTTATGTATTGAAATCTTTTATTTATTTATTTATTGCATGATGCTGGGTTTTGAACTCACAAATGCTAGGCAAGTGCCCTACACTGAGCTGCATTCTCAGTCTTACAATATTAAAATCTATCCATTATTGTAGGTAAGCTTGTTTTAAATGTTTTTTTCTTCAAAAGTAATTGTTCTTCTCTTCACTTTGTACTCCCACTAACAGTTTAATCCAGTAACTCTACAGTTTAATCAAAATTTGGCGTTGTATTTCTCTCTTGAGTTTAGGCAAATGTATCCTTTTATACACTTTAGTGGCAAAATGATGATTTAATTGTGGTTTTAGTTTACATTTCCCTAAGAACCCAATACTCCCTTTTCATCAAAAGATAATTTTATCCAACTCTTGTGTGATGTGTGTGTGTGTGTGTGTGTGCGCGTGTGCGCGCGCGCCCACTACAAACTGATCCAGGGGCGCTACCACTGAGCCACATCTCCAGTCTTTATTTTTTTAATTATCACCCTCATTGGTACTGGAGATTGAACCCAAGGGATGCCTTACCACTGAAATCCCAGCCCTTTTTAATTTATTTTTATTTATTTATTTTTTTTTAAAAGAAAGAGTGAGAGAGAATGAGAAAGAGGGAGAGAGAGAGAGAGAATTTTAATATTTATTTTTTTTAATATTTGGCGGACACAACATCTTTGTCTGTATGTGGTGCTGAGGATCGAACCCGGGCCGCACGCATGCCAGGCAAGCGTGCTACCGCTTTAGCCACATCCCCAGCCCCAACTTCTTTTTTATTTTGAGACAGAGTTTCTCTAAGTTGCTGAGGCTAGCCTCCAATTTGTGAGCATTCTGCCTCAGCCTCCTGAGTCTCTGGGATTGCAGGCATATACCACCACGCACAGTTTTATATTTTTATTTTGAGACAATCCTGCTTAATTGTTCAGGCTGGTCTTAAAGTTGCCTCAGCCTCCAGAGTAACTGGGATTACAGACATGTAGCGGTCTCTTAAAATCTTCAGACAATTTTTGAGTTGTCTCTCTCTTTCTCTCTTTTTTTTTTTTTTTTTTTTTTGAGACCATAGCTTTTTATGTTGTCTAGGCTGTCCTGGAACTCGTCCTGCCTCAGCTTTCCCAGTAGCTGGGGCTATATGTACATACTACCATGTCGAGATCAAATTGGGTTGCCTTTTAATTGCTAAATTGTTGGAATTCTTTAAATATTCTGGATACATGTTATTTGTTAAATAAATGTATTCAGAAGATCTTCTTTCAGTCTGACTTGTCTTTCATTCCTTAATGTTGTTTTTGAAAAGCACAAGGTTTTACTTTTTATAAAGTTCAATTTATTACTTGCTTTTCTGATTAATGTTTGTATCCCATTAAAGGCATCTTTGCCTACCAATATTACAAAGATATTTTCCTACATTTTCTTCTGGCTGCTTTCTTTTTTGTAGTGCTGGAGATTGAACCCAAGGCAGATTCTCTACCATTCCAGCCCTAGCTTTTTAGTTGTAAGTTTTCATTTTTAAGTCTGTGATACATCTTAAATTAATTTTGTATATGGTGTGAGGTATGGGTTAAGGAATTAATAAATTACATGATTTAAAGATATTAAAAGGTTTTAGTGATCAAGGCATTATGGTATGGTATTAACATATAAACAGATCAAGGGAATAGAAGACAGTCTAGAAATAGAACCACATATATAGTCAGTTGATTTTTTTATTTTTGCCATATTAGAGATTGAACCCAGGCCTTGTGCATGCTTAGGCAAGTGCTTTACACTAAGCTTTATCCCCAACACCAGTCAGTTGATTTTAGAAGGTACCAAATTATCTTGATGAGAAAGCAAGGTTTTTTGTTTTGTTTTTTTAAACAAATGGTGCTGGCTGGGTGCCATGCCATGCCAACACCTCTAATCCCAGCGGCTCAGATTGCAATAATAAAGGAATTTTTGGCCTTTGTAATTGAATAGCCCAAGGATAGACCTGGCTTGAAGCCTAACTGGATCCAAAGACTCAGTGCTCTCATAAGGACTAATTTTTTTTTTTTTTTTTCTCCATCTTAGCTTTGGCTACATTCAAGTGGGTTCTTCCCAGGGGTTGACAAGAATGGCTTTTATATCCACTCACTTTCAGGTCAAGTAGAGACATAATGACTCTTCTTCATTGTAAACAACAAAAGCCTTAGAATTGAATGACATTGAGCTGATTTGGGTCATATAACCATTCTTGAACCAACTGCTGTGGTCAGCCTAATTCATGGAGAGGAGGCAGCCTCACCCAGAACAGGAAAGGGAAGTATCCTATAAGGAAAACTAGGGTGCTATTTCCAGAAGAGAGGGAAATTGATGCTAGGCAGGCAAAAATAAGAGTTATATATTAAAATATAAAAGATCTTTTCTGTGTTACCCCTTTTACAAACTCATCAGTTTGATAGTCTTTAACTAAAATAAATACATAAAATATGTATATATAAAAAAAAAGAAGAAAGAAAAGCTTACTACACAGTCTCAAACTCATGGGCTCAAGTGATCCTCCTGCTTCAGTCTCCCCCATTACTCCCTGATCTAGTAGTTCTTTTTATTGTTGATGTTTTTCCTAGACGCTTTAGTTTGGTGCCTTCCTTACCTACTTTTTATTTTCTTCCAGTTTTCATTCAGTAAAATGTTCTGAAGTAAAATGTAACTAAAGAATGAAGTAGTTACACTAAAATATTGTTGAAAATTTTTTTTTCCAAAAGAATCTTACGTGGGTGTTTCTAGAAGAGAGTGCCTGAGTGATATAAATGGGGAAGACATGAGCAGTTTAACTTTAGAACCTAGAGTATAGGGCAGGCCAGACCCAGTGGTACATTCTTGTAATTCCAGCAACTTGGGAGGCTTGAGGCAGGAGAATCACAAGTTTAAGGCCAGCTTCAGCAAATTAGTAGGGCCCTCAGCAACTTAGTCCCTGACTCAAAAAGGGTTAGGGATGTGTCTCAGTGGTAGAGCACCTCTGGGTTCAATCCCCAGTACCCACACCCTCAAAAAAGGTGGGGTGCCATGCGTGATGGTGCACGCCTGTAATCCCAGCAGCTCAGGAGGCTTGAAACAAAAGGATATCAAGTTCAAAGCCAGCCTTAGCAATGATGAGGCACTAAGCAATTCAGTGAGACCCTGTCTCTAAATAAAATACAAAATAGGGCTGGGAATGTGGCTCAGTGGTTGAGTGCCCCTGAATACAATTCCTGGTACTAAAAAAAAAAAAAGTCAGGGGCTGGAGTTATACCGCAGTGGAAGAGCACTTGCCTAGCACATATGAGGCACTGGGTTCTATCCTCAGCCACCACATAAAAATAAACAAAAGCATTGTATCTATGTACAACTTAAAAGAATGAATATAGGGCAAAAGATCCATGAATCTTTGTACCAACAGGTAGCTGGATCATCCAGCCTTGTCTTTTTATCAATTACAAAGAGTAATTGAATATCCATGTGTATTTCAGAAATAGCTAACATGAGTTCTCTGTGGTGCCATATGCCTACGCCTTCTCATTTATTCATCTAAATAATCTTCACAATAAGTTTAATTAATATTCTCATTGTAGTTTGAGGAATCTGAAATTTAGGAGATTAAGTTACTTGCAAAACATCATATATATTTGGGAAGTAGCCTGTCCATTGAGAACTGTAAAATCTCAATTCTTTACCAAGAAATGCAGGAAGGAAAGAGAAAAGACCTAAACTTGGGCTTTTGTCTCATTCAGTAGCCCTTCCAGTCCCATGGTTTTGTTTAACATATTTTGATGATTTCCAAGTACATATTTCCAGTTTGTATTTCTCTCTTGAGTTTAGGCAAATGTATCCTTTTATACTCTTTCTCTGAATATTCTACACATATCTTAGACTCACTATCTTAAACCTGATTTTCTTCTTTCCCATATCAGTAAATGACCCCATGATCCAATCAGATGTTCATTCTTTACTTTTCCTTCTTCCTTGATCCCCATGGCCTTTTAATCACTTACTAATTCAGATTCTATTCCTAAACATATTTCAATCAATCCTATTTCTATTGCTATAATCCTGACATAGTTACCATCATTTCTCACCAGACTTATCACCATGGCTTCTTGACTGACCTGTGCTTCTATTCTTACATACTTACTGTTGGAAATTCATAACAAAATCAGAGTAGTCTTTCTGAAGTACAAATCTATCATTTATCTGCCTTTTTCTTTTTACTTCTGTGCTGCAATGTTGCTTTCAGAATTAAGTGGTGTTCAGTTTGTGTTATATATAGCTAAGAGGATAACATTCACATCTCATACATCTTTGTTATTTTGAACCATTTTTGCATTTTATAATATTTTTATTATTATTTTATTGACACCAAAATAGTGTGTTTTTATTACAGATGTCAGTTGATGGCAATAAAATAAAAATCAAAATTAAATTTGTCTGATAGACTTGACAATTTGGTGAAAAAGTATCAATGTATAACATTCTGCTTTGAATTTATAGTGTTTAATATAACATCAAGGGGCTGGGGTTGTGACTCAGCGGTAAAGTGCTTGCCTAGCATGTGTGAGGCCTTGGGTTCGTTCGATCCTCAGCACCACATATAAATTAATAAAATAAAGGTATTATGTCCAACTACAACTAAAAAAAAAAAGTATTAAAGTGTGTGTGTGTGTGTGTGTGTGTGTGTGTGTGTGTGTGTATGAAAAAATAATCTGGGGGACTGGGGCTCAGTGGTGGAGCACCTGCCTCGCATGTGTGAGGCACTGGGTTCTGTCCCCAGCACCACATAAACACACAGTATCTTTATTCATTTTTGTTCACAACTAAAAATATATTTTAAAAAAAAATATGTGGGCTTGGGTTGTGGCTCAGTGGTAGAGCACTTGCCTAGCACATGTGAGGCACTGGGTTTGATTCTCAGTACCACATTAAAAAATAAATAAATAAAATAAAGGTATTGTGTCCATCTATAATGAAAAATCTAAAAAAATGCTGAATGATTTCTCTGATTTATGGATGCTAATTCATAATATGCTACGGGAATGGGTGGGTGGGAAGATTAAATGAATTCTAGATAGGGCAGAGGGGAAAAGGGGAGGGAGGGCTAGGGAGGAGACATAGGGGTAGGAAAGACGGTGGAATACAATGGTCATCAGTACCCTAAGTACATGTATGAAGACATGAAGAATGTGACTCTACTTTGTGTACAACCAGAGACATAAAAAGTTGTGCTCTATATGTATAATATGAATTGTAATGCATTCTGTTAAATAACAAATTAAAATTAAAAATTTTTAAAGAAAAAATAGTAATATATGTTCTTTTAAGAGTCTAAGAAGTTCCAGACTAGCCTGGACAACATAGGGTGACCGTGTTTCAAAATAAAAGTATTTCTAAAATTGAGAGTTCTCTCATGTCATACATGTGTGCATGTATGATATTGAAGGAATTCTTTTTTTTTTTTTTTTTTTTTTTAAAGAGAGAGGTGGGGAGAGAGAGAATTTTTTTAATATTTATTTTTCAGTTCTCGGCGGACACAACATCTTTGTTGGTATGTGGTGCTGAGGATCGAACCCGGGCCGCGTGCATGCCAGGCAAGCGTGCTACCACTTGAGCCATATCCCCAGCCCCTTGAAGGAATTCTTTATGGCATTTTCACTGCTCCAAGTAATTGCTGTTTTGTGGGATGTGGTGGCACACACCTGTAATCTCAGCAACTC
This sequence comes from Callospermophilus lateralis, assembly GCF_048772815.1. Lineage (NCBI taxonomy): Eukaryota > Metazoa > Chordata > Mammalia > Rodentia > Sciuridae > Callospermophilus > Callospermophilus lateralis. The sequence continues at coordinate 25,957,509 of NC_135316.1, read as the reverse complement.
AGGTGGCTGAGGCAGGAGAATCCTAAGATTGAGGCCAGCCCGGGCCACTTAGTAGGACTGTCTCAAACTGAAAATGAAAATTGTTGGGGATATAGCTTAAAGGTAGAGCACCCTAGGATCAATCCCCAGTACCAAAATGAATTAATGAATTTTAATTTTATTGACCTTTACATGAATTTTATACAAATTTTATTGGGATATAATTAACATACCCTACAATTTGCCATAGATAATTTTATTTTATTTATTTAATATTTTTTAATTATTTTTTTTAGTTGTAGTTGTACACAATATCTTTGTTTTTATTTATTTATTTTTTTTATGTGGTGCTGAGGATCGAACCCAGAGCCCTACACACACTAGGAGAGCTCTCTACCACTGAGCCACAACCCCAGCCCCCACCATAGATAATTTTAAAACATTCTTACCACTAAACCCCATCTCTTAAAGTCAATTGCAAGCTGGGCGTGGTGGCACATGCCTGTAATCCCAGCAGTAAGGGAGGTCTGAGACGGGAGGATTGCAAGTTCAAGCCAGACAGCCTTGGTGAGGAACTAAGCAACTCAGTGAGACCCTGTCTCTAAAATAAAAAGCAAAATAGGGCTGGGAATGTGGATCAGTGGTTGAGTGCCCCTGAATTCAGTCCCCAGTAACCTCCTACCCAAAAATCAATTGCCATTCTCTCCCCCCCAACACACACAAATCCTAGACAACTAAAATTTACCTTCTGTCTATAAATTTGCCTGTTCTTGAAATTTGACATCAGTGGACTTAAAATGAGGTATTTTCTAACAGATTTCTTTCATGTATGCTACTGTTTTCAGGGTTCATCTGTGTTGTAATACCTATTAGTACTTCATTTGTTTTTATTGCCATACTGTCCATTGACTGGCTAACACTGTATTTTCCTACCCATTATTTGTGACAGACATTAGAATTATTTCAATTTTTTTCTCTTAGGAATACAATTGCTCTGAACATTTATGTGTTTTTGTGTGGGCTTATGTTTTTGTATTTACCTTGGGTGGAATAGCTTGGAATAGAATTACTTGGTCATGTAATGACTGTTTAAACATCAGAGAAACTGGCATACTTTTTTTGTATGTTTGGTACCAGGGATTGAACCCAGGGTCACGTAACCAGTTGCGGAGGGCCTTGCTAAGTTGCTAAGGCTGCCTTTGAATTTGGGATCCTCCTGCCTCAGCTTCCCCAGCCGCTGGGATTACAGGCATGCACCACCATGCCGGGCAAACTGCAACAGCAGATACATCATTTTATATTCCCACCAGCACCTTAGGGAGGTTCTAGTTGGATATTTTCCCCAGCACTAAGGATTGAGTACCAGGCCTTCCACAGGTTATACAAGTGCTCTGCTACTGAGCTATATCCCCAGCCTTTTTTTTTTTTTTTAAGTTAAGGTCTTGCTAAATTTCCCAGGCTGGCCTCCAACTTGTGATCCTCCTGTCTCAGCCTCCATAGTATCTGGGATTATAAGTATGGATCACCTCCCCTATCTAGTTCTCTACATCCTTATCAACATTTATAATTGTCTGCTTATTATAGTCATCCTTATAAATGGGAAGTGGTGTGCTATATTGTTTTGATTTGCATTTCTTTGATTGTTAATGATGAGTATAATTTCATGTGCTTATTGGGCATTCCTATATACATTAATTTTTGAAATGTTAAGAATTTAAGGGCTGAGGCTGTAGCTCAGTGTAGAGTGCCCACCTTGCATGTGTGAGACACTGGGTTTGATCCTCAGCACCACATAAAAATAAATAAAGATATTGTGTCCAGCTACAACTAAAAAAGAAAAGAAAAAAGAATTTAAAATGGGGGGCTGGCGTTGTGGCTCAGTGGTAGTGTGCTTGCCTAGCATGCGTGAGGCACTGAGTTTCATTCTCAACACCACATACAGATAAGTAAAATAAAGGCCCATCAACAACTAAAAAATATTAAAAAAAAAAAAAGTATTTAAAATCAAGTTGTAATCTCTTATTTATTCCCAGATGACAGAAGTAAAATCAAAAGCGTCAGCATTAGAAAACAGAAAAAGGAATGCCATCAGAGAAGAAAATGAAAGAAAATTATATGGATCATCAAATACACTTTTGGAAAAAATAGAAGGAATACCAGAAAAAAAGGAAAAGAGTTTGGAACTACAGGTTTCAGCAGAATGTACCCCAGATACATTACTGAACAAACAGAATGTGAATTTACTTTCTTCCATGTCAGCCATAGCTGATAAATTTCAAGAGCAACTGGAAAACAAAACTTCAGAAGATTCCATTATACCAGTTGTGCTTTCTGCAGATCCAGGTACATGGCCCCGAATTCTGAATATTAAACAACGGGATACTCTTGTTGAAAATGATCCACCTCAAGTAAGAAATTTTAACTTTCCAAAAGACAATACAGGGAGAAAGTTTTCAGAAACTTATTATACACGAATTCTTCCAAGTGGTGAAAAAGCAACTAGATCCTGGCTACTTTATTCAACCTCAAAAGATTCTGTGTTTTGCCTGTATTGCAAACTCTTTGGAGAAGGAAAAAATCAATTGAAAAATGAGAATGGATGCAAAGATTGGCAGCATTTATCACATATTCTTAGTAAACATGAAGAAAGTGAAATGCACATCAATAATAGTGCTAAGTATTCAAAATTAAAATCTGATTTGAAAAAAAATAAAACTAATGAAGCTGGAAAACATAGATTCTATGAAGATGAGAAGAATGATGGTGTACAGCTATTGTATACGTAACATACCTGATTTGGATTTTGACATGACAGTGTCTTAGCATTACTCAGAAAAGATCTGTACCATAAGTTAGTACCCTTAAGTTGTGAGTCTCCTATACAGAGTAACTTACAACCGTTCATTAGCAATAAGTATAATAGCAAATAGTCAAGAATCTTCCTATTCATATCTACAACTAATTGGATTCAGTAGTTATTATCGAAGATTTTACTAAGTATAGTTTTCAATTGTCAGTCTGTCAATTCTCATGTTTTTAAAATTGATATTTGAGAAGTGTCATGTTTACAAGGAGTTTAATATTCCTGGTTACTATGAAAAAGAAAGGAAAGACTTGAAATTATTAATGCCATTTTGAATGAGATACCTGTGTGAATAAGCATTCTCAATTGTTTAAGAACAGAATGGAATCTGAAACTACAGCTTTTTACTGTTAAACCAAATATTTGATTTATTTCTTTTGAACAAAACATTTTTCTATCTGAGCAAAACAGCATTATTTCTTATATTAAATAAATTAAGATGACTAATTTGCATTTTTGTTTTATATTTTTGTTAAAAATTTAATTTGTAAATGTTTAGCTTTTGTTGTATGAGAACTGTAAGCATAAAGAATATATTCCTATTTTTTGTTGATTCAAATATAAGAAATATTAAAATAAAAATATATCAAGTTAATTTTTCTGTATTGGGGGTAGTTTGTTCTTCCTGGGAAAGATGACTATATATATATATATATATACATACATGAAATTTGAAATAGATTTAAATTTTTTTTTGATACAGTCAGCTAGTGTCCTCATCACTATGAATTTAGTAATTCTTTTTTTTTTTTTTTTTTAAATCAGGAATTGAACCTAGGCTACATCCTTATCCCTTTTTTATTTTTTATTTTGAGACTGGGCCTCGCTAAATTGCTGAGGCCAGCTTTGAACTTGGGATCCTCCTGCCTCAGCCTCTCAAGCTGCTGGGATTACAGGCATGTGCCACTGTGCCTGGAAGTAATTTTCTCTTTCTCTTTTTTTTTTTTTTCCTCCCGCTCTCTGATGCCAGTTTTTTGTTGGTTGGTTGGTTGGTTGGTTGGTTGGTTGGTGGTGCTGGGGATTGAACCCAGGGCCTTATGCATGTGAGGCAAGCACTCTACCATATGAGCCATATCCCCAGCCCCATCTGATGCCAGTTTTATCATATTAAAATCTTACATATACTTGGGCTTATACTTTCAAGGCTTTTTTTGTGAAACAGTTGTATTTGATAAGACGATAACATTCTTTTCTTTTTCTCCCTCCCTGTGGTGCTGGGCATTGAACACAGGGGCACTCTACCACTGAATTATATCCCCAGCCCTTTTTATTTTGAGACAGGGTCTCCCTAAGTTGCCTTAAACTTGTGATCCTCCTACCTCAGCCCCATCAGAATATCTGGGATTATAGGCACACACCACTATGTCTGGCCCCAATTTGTTTTATAAGGCCAGAAATAGCCAGATGATAAGTTCAAAAATCAGATAAGAATGAAAAATCTACAACTAGAGGCTATGAATGTTGTGGTAGAGTGCTTGCCTAGTATGCTTGAGGTCTTGTTCAATCCCCAGCACTGCAAACAACAATAAATAAATCTACAACTAAATGCTTAATAATGAAATATTTAACACTTCTCAGAACTCAGAATTTAACACTTCTCAGGACTCAGAAATAAGACCAAGATGATCAGTATTATTACTTCTGTTCATCATTACTTGGGATTCTAGTCAGTTCCACAAATAAATAAAAAAATATTAAAAATAGAATAAATTTACTTTCACTGGTCATGTCTATATACAGAAAACCCAAAAGACTATGGCAAATTAAGATTAATAGGGAATTTGGCCAATATATTAAATTAATTGTATTTATTAGGAATAGAGGAAATTAAATACTTTTTACAATAGCATCTAAAAAATCGTACATAGGAATAATCTTTGTGAAGTTTATGCATAATCTCCACAAAAGCCTATTAAACTAGATTAAAGAAAACCTGGGATCTGGGGACTTAGTTCAGTGGGCCAGCCCTTGTGTAGCATACATGGAGACATGGGTTCCATTAACAGTACTGGTGGGGATGTGAGGATGAGTAAAGGAAGAAATATATTCCTAACTTTGAAGACTTAATATTAACATCAAGATGTCAGTTCGTCCAATGCTGGTCTAGATTCAACACTATTGCAGTAAAATCGAATTTATTTATTTATATATTTTTTTGTACCAGGGATTGAACTCAGGGGCACTCAACCACTGAGCCACATCCCCAGCCCTATTTTGCAGTTTATTTAAAGACAGGGTCTCACTGAATTGCTTAGTTCCTTGAAGTTGCTAAGGCTGGCTTTGAACTCGCAATTCTCCTGTCTCAGCCTCCCAAACCACTGGGATTACAGGCGTGCGCCACTGTTCCCATCTTTTTTTTTTTTTTTTTTTTTAATTTAAAACAACAGAAATTTATCAAATTTTGGGGTGGAAAATGATCAACTAATTCTGAAATTTATCAGAAATACAAAATGTTAGAATAATAATAGGTAAGACATTCTTGAAATAATACATTTAGAGGCTGTATCCCTAGTCTATCATATCATAAAATTACAGTTAAGTCTGCTGTTGTTATATAAGTGTAAACAAATAGATCAATTAAATAGAGAACAGAAAGCCCCAAAACAAAACTATACATATATAATGACCTGACTTAACAGCAAAGGCATCATTGTATTTCAGTGATGAAAGGATGATCTTGTTAATAAATGGTGCTAGATTAATTGAATATCCATATGAAAAAGTAAATGTTGGGCTAGGGATTTAGCTCAATTGGTAGAATGCTTGTCTCCCACACACAGGGCCCTGAGTTCAATCCCTAGCATCACAAAAATAAATAAATAAATAAAATGCTGATTCCCATGTTACACTATACAAAGAAATTTATCTGCAATTGATTATAGACCTAGATATGAAAAGTAAAGTTCTGTAAGAAAATGAAAAAATATTTTCGTAATCTTGGTATCAGCAAGAAGGTCTTAAGGGAGACCCAAAAAAGCAGTAATTATTTTTTTAAGAGGATTGACAAATTGGCGTTCATTAAAACTTAAGAACATCTGGAAGGTAGCAGTGGCTTCAGAGTTTTGGATATTCTCTAATTGCCAATAAAAAAGCAAATAGAAGCTGTGCATGGTGGCATGTGCCTATCTGTAGTCCCAGCTACTTATGAGTTGAGGCAGGAAGATCCCTAGGAGTTGGAGGTCAGCCTGGACAACAGACACCTATTTCCTAGGTGTCAAGATTTCCCCTCAAGCCAGATGTGGTGGCCCATACCTATAATCCCGAACACTCTCAGTAATTTGGGAGGCCAAGGCAGGAGAACTGCAAGGTTGAGGCCAGTCAATGCAAATTAGACCATTTCTCTAAATAAATAAATTAATAGGACTATGGATACACCTCTACATGTGTAAGGCCCTTGGTTCAATCCTCAATACCAGGAGGAAAAAAAGATGTCCCCACAAAAGGGGATGGAGACAATCACCAAGGACAAGTTCTGAGTGTTACCAGCTGTCTATATAGGAGAACACAAGCAAAGGGCATTTGATGAATATGAGAATAGAAGAATCCCAAGAGAGGCAATAGATGTTCACTGAAAGGTCCAGAAGGTCAGTTTGAGAACAGCTGATGCAAAGATCTTCTCTTAATCCAATAACTGATTAGTATAAGGAACTCAGAAGAAGACCTTATAAAGTCCTGAAACTGAACAGTGAAGAGTTCCTTTCAGGACAAGAACTTATTTAGAGCAATCAAAATTGAGCAGGTTAGAAACCAATCAAAGAGGTTTTGGATAAAAACATTACAAGGATAATAGAGGTTATCTTAGAAAGCAGGTTGACAAAAGATTTTTTTTTAATACTATGCGAAAACAGACCAAAAGAACTCTGAGATACAACAGCTTTTGAGTTACACAGCTTAATTTGGTGAAAATAAATTTGCCTTCAAGTGAGCAACAGAAAAAATATCAAGGCCAAATCTTATGCAAAATTAAAAGACAAGGGATGGGGTTGTGGCTCAGTGGTAGAGTGCTTGCCTAGCATGTATGAAGCACTGGGTTTGATCCTCAGCACTGTTAAAATAAATAGAAATAAAGGTATTGAAAGAAAAAAAAGCAAACTCTTAAAAATTAAAAGCCACAAGAGATGGGGCTTGAGGTATATAGCTCAGTGCAAGAATGCATGTTTATTGTGTATAAGGCCTTGGGTTCCATCCCCAAGACTACAGAAAAGAGAGAGCTGGGCACAGTGGCACACACCTGTAATCCCAGCAACTCCAGAGGCTAACACAGGAGGATCTCAAGTTCAAAGCCAGTCTCTGCAACTTAGTGAAACCTTAAGCAACTTAGTGAGACCTTGTTTCCAAATAAATAAAAAAAAGGGCTGGAGATGTGGCTCAGTGGTTAAGCGCTCCTAGGTTCAATTCCTGGTTTGGATGGATGGATGGATGGATAGATGATAGATAGATAGATAGATAGATAGATAGATAGATAAAAGGGAGGAGAAGAATAAAAGAACAGAAAGAGAGAATGAAATTACACCAAAAAAATTCTCAGAAAGCATCACAACTTCAACATGTTACTTCAAAACAAGGCACATACTACATACTTTGAAATGTACCAAAAAATAAGATGGATTAATGAATAGATGGGTAGATAGATATGTGATAAAGCAAGTGTAGATACATGTCATCAGCAGATACAGGTATAAGTATATAGGGGTTTGTAAAATTATTTTCAACTGATAAAGATTGTGCCCTTGGAAAAGCATGTATATAAAAGGTAATCAATGGAAGAGTCCAAGGCAGAGAAGAGAAAGTGAATGAATAAAACAATAATATAAATACAACATTGGAAGCACAGAGCCACAGCCCAAGATTTAAAAAAAAAATGAATATTTAAAAGTTTGGAAATCTAAAAAGATATTGTAGATCTCAAGGTCAAGGCCATCTGGGCAACTTAGGGAGATGCTGTCTCAAAAGGGTTTGTGGGGGCTGGAGTTGTAGCTCAGAGACAGAGCACTTGCTTAGCACATGTGAGGTACTGGATTCGATCCTCAGCATCACATGAAAATAAATGAATAAAATGAAAGTATTGTGTCCATCCACAATTTAAAAAGTATTTTTTGAATGGTGAAGGAGTGGGATGTATCTCAGTTGTAATGCACCACTGGGCTCCTCCCCCAGTACCACATACATAAATAATAAATAAATAAATAAATAAGGCTGGGTGTATACTGTAGTGGTAGAGCATTCCAGGTTCAATCCCCAGTAACATCAGAAAAAAGAAAAACACAGAGGATTGTAAAATATAGAAAAACTATTTGTGATTCTTTAACACGATTAAGCTCACCTGAATAAAGATCTGGAAAAAACAAGTAGATGTTTCTAAGATATGTGGAGAGGATATTTTTCTTTTAGAAACAAGTGTGAACTCTTGAGATGGAGATTTATTCTAATGGAAGCGAACTTGATAGGAAACCCCCAATCTAAACTTATCACTAAGTCTTATGCTGGTCATGGTGCCCCACACCTGTAATCCCAGAGGCTTCGAGGCTGATACAGGAGGACCTTGAGTTCAAAGCCCGCCTCAGCAACAGCAAGGTGCTAAGCAATTCAGTGAGACCCTATCTCTAAATAAATACAAAATAGGGCTGGGGATGTGGCTCAATGGTTGAGTGCCCCTGAGTTCAATTCTCGGTACCAAAAAGGAAAAGAAAAGAAAAAAGGACTGGGGAGGTGACTTAGTGGTAAAGCACTGCTGGGTTCAATCCCCAATACTAAAAAATAAACTAAGTCTTTGTTACTCTCCATTGTTAGAGTGACAACAAATATAAGGAGATTTATGGAGGTGTATAAAAGGAAAGTGATCCATAGTTCTGTAATCTTCATATTTCTTACAAAATAACCTTTGTTAATTACTACTGATTCTGGTTTTATACTATCTGGCTGATGTTTGCAAAAGGGTTGAAGGTGAGGACTGGGGATATAGCTCAGTTGGTAGAGTGCTTGCCTATCATGCATAAGGCCCTAGGTTCAATCCCTAGTACCACAAGGAAAAAAAAAAAAAAAAGGCCTGAAGGTGAGCTGGGCATGGTGGCACTCACCTGTAATCCCAGTTTCTCTGGAGCCTGAAGCAGGACTTCCAGTTCTAGGTGAGTCTGGTCAATTTAGACAGACCCCATTTCAAAATAAAACACTTTTAAAAGTTTGGGGGATATAGGACAGTGGTAAAGCACTTGACCTTGCGTGTGCTAGGTCCTGGGTTCAATCACCAGTACTGAAAAAGAAAAAAAAGAAAGAAAAAAGGCTTGAAGATGAAGAATATATGGAAGGGCATCAACTAAAAGAATCTTCAGTTTAATCATGCTAATACTTCAACAGTGTAGTTACTTCTAATGGTAAAATCTGTTTTGCGCCAGATGGGGTAATACACTCCTGTAATCCCAGTGGTTTAGGAGGCTGAAGTAGGAGGATTGCAAGTGTGAGGCCAGTCTCAGCAATTTAGTGAGACCCTGTCTCAAAAAATAAAAAAGGCTGCCTATGTGTGACTCAGTGGTTAAGTACTTCTGGGTTCAATCCCCATTACCCTGTCCCTCTAAAAAAAACCACCCCTAGTCTTGGGTACTCTGTTTTCTGTTATAACAGTAAATAGGCTAAGATACCATTTTATCACACAAAGTATCACAAGTGTCATATTTTCTTTTTTGGAGGGATACCAGGGTATGAATCCAGGGACACTTTACTACTGGGCCACATTCCCAGCCCTTTCTATTTTTTTTTTTTTTTTTTTATTTTGAGACAGTTGCTGAGGCTGGCCCTCAGCAACTCTTTTTGTTTCCCTAAATTGCTTAGGGCCTTGCTAAATTGCTGAGACTGACCTTGAATTTGCAATTCTTCTTCCTAAACCTCCCAAATTTCTGGGATTACAGATGGGCCCCACCTTGCCCAGTAAAACTAAGATATTTATAAAGAACAAATATTTATTTAGCACCTAGTTCTGGAGGCTTAGAAGTCCAAAGGTATGATGATGGCATCTTGCAAAGAGCCTTTGAACTTGTCATCCCATGGCAGAATACAAGAAAGGACAAGAAAGAGCAAGAATGAATGGGAATTGGGTCAAACTTATCCTTTTTGTCACGAATGTATTCCTGCAGGACTTTGAGCCATAGCAAAGGAATATGGCAGCCACCATAGGCACAGACAATTTATGAAAACCTAATATACAGCCTTAAAATAGAATGTGGACCTAAATACCCAGAAGCACCCCCCTTCTTTATAAGATTTGTAACAAAAATTAATATGAATAGAATTAACAGTCCTAATGAAGTGGTGAACCCAAGAGCCATATCAGTGCTAGAAAAATGACAGAATTCATGTAGCATCAAAGTTATTCTGTAAGAACTGCTGGGCTTAATGATGTCTAAAGAAAATATGAAACTCTCTCAACCACCAGAAGAACAGTGTTATAGCAACTAATTAAAAAAAAAAAATACAGGCCCTCCTCACATTCAATTAAAGTAGCCTTCATTTTCTACAGTAGCAGATTTTCTAGATACCTGTTGTAGATCTGAAAGTAATAGAAAGGAAGCTCCCATTCAAAGGCAATGTGTCTTAAGATGCTATAAATCATACTTTTTTTTTGTCCATTTGAAATATATGTTGTGCTATAGTAACAAAAATTACTCCCACTATAATTAATAACAGCGTTAATCTATGCATGAAGACAGAAACATCATGACCTAATCACCTCCTAATAGTCCCACCTCTCAACACTATTGCATTGGGGATTAAATTTCTAACACATGAATTTTGGAGGATGAACTCAAACCATACCAAATGGGAAATAGACATGGAGAACTTCTGCTGAGTTCCAAAGTATGATGATTGTTTTGAGGAAATTACCCATGTGATTGTTTGAATTGCAAATGGAACTTCTTTTTTTTTTTGGGGGGGGAATATTGGGGATTAAACCTCAGAATGCTCTACACTGAGCTACATCCCCAACCTTTTTTATATTTTGTTTTGAACTTTATAGTTTCCTGATACTTCAAGAATTTTCTGGTGAGCTCAATGATGACATTAACAAATATAATTTTATATGTTATTATACAATGAAGTGACAGCATTTTGGAAAATTGTATCATTCAATGAATCCATAATTTCAGATGTTTCAAATTCATGCCAGGGTAAAAATGAATTCAAACCACAAGCCTAAACCATTGGATTTTGATGTAAACAGAATTAAAAGTTCATGGATATGATTTCAGATTCTACTTGCAGCTAATATTTAAGAAAATACCACTTGTTACATTTTTGGTGCAGTATTAGAGAATAGCCACAATAATATGACAAGACTATTAAAATACTCCTTTTTAAAGAAAAATAATATATATTTATATACCTTATGTAATTTTCTTCATAAAAGCAAACAATATTTGTTACAAATTAAATACAGAAACCAATATGATAGCCCTGCAGTTTTCTACTAAAAAAGAATTGCAAATGTAAAATTATGACATTCCATTTATGAAACTGTTTTTGAAAAATATGGTGGTTTATCATACACATAAATACACACACACACACACACACACACAAATATATATATTTTTTTGTACCAGTGTTGGAACTCAGGGGCACTTAACCACTGATCCGTATCCCTAGCCCTTTTTATTTTTTATTTTGAGATAGGGCCTTGCTAAATTGCTAAGTTTGATTTTGAATTTGTAATCCTCCTGCCTCAGCTTCCCAAGATGCTGAGATTATAGGCCTGTGCCATTGTGCCTGACTTTAAAAACAAATGTTTATTGAGACAAGGATTTTCATAATCTAGATTTATTCAAAATCACACACTACTATGATTTGACTCATTTTACCTCTCTTCACTCTTATAGGCCTCAGCTGTTTCTCTTATAATTTTGTTTTATTTTGCAGTGATAGGGATTGAATTCAGGGCCTTGTGCATGGTAAGCAAGCACTACCACTACCACTGATTTGTACCCATATCCACACTGTTCTAATTTTAATCATTTATTTGGAGTATTATTAGTAAGCACAGTATGACACCTTGCTTAATTTCTCAGCTTCATTTTATATATATATATATCTTTTCCCTCTGCCAAGTCAATCAGGAGTCAAATCCTATGGAGTTTTCCTCAAAACCGTTTTTTTTTTTCCCTGAACTAAGCCTTCCTTCTATGCTCCCACTATTTCTTTGATCCAATCTCACAATATCTTTTTTACACTTTTGACTTTATTTTCTGTATCTGCTCTATCACCCTAATCTGTGTCCCTCCATGGCACTCTATCACTCTATCCTTATAGTGTTACTTTCCTAAAAAAACAAAAGCAGTCTTCTGCCTGAAGACTTTTATTGGCTCCTGCATTGTCTTTTAGGGCTTCCATTGTAATGCATCTGAGTCTTGGGCTAGGTCCTGAGTTCCATCCACAGCAACACACACACACACACACACACACACACACCACAAACTGAGTGGCTTAAACAACAAAAATTTATTTCCTCACAGTGCTAGAGGTGTGGAGACCAAAACTAAGATTTCAGCAAGAGGGCTGGGTTTGTGGTTCAGTGGTATAGCACTTGCCTAGCATGTGTGAGGCACTGGTTTCAATTTTTAGCACCACATATGAATAAAATGAAGGTCCATTGACAACTAAATAAAAAAAAAAATTAAAAAAAAAAAAAAAAGGATGGGGTTGGAGATACAGCTCAGTTGGTACAGTGCTTGCCTTGCATGCACAAGGCCCTGGGTTCAACCCCCAGCACTACCAAAAAAAAAAAAAAAAGGTGTCAGCAAGACTTCTTGTCTTACAAATGTCTGTCTTCTCCCACTGTCTTCACATGGTCTTCTTTATGTGTGTCTCTATGTTGTAATTTCCTCTTCTTATAAAGACAGTCCCACCATGCTGACCTAATTTAATAGTAATTTACCTCTTTAGAGCCTCTAATCTGAGGTACTGAGGATGAAGGAATTTTGAGTGTACATGTTAATAGAGCAAGAGAAGAAGCAGGAATATGATTGAGAGTACTTCAGTAGTTAATAGTGATTAATAGTTATTAGATGATAAAGGATTGGCTTAGAGTGTTTGTGTTCAGGATATATTTTGAAAGTAGAGCCAAAAGAATTTGCTGATTGGATTGTGGTGTGTGTGTGTGTGTGTGTGTGTGTGTGACTAAGGATTTAAAAAATTCCAGGGGCACTTTACCACTGAGCCACATCCCCATCCCTTTAAAAAAAATTAAAAAAAAAAAATTGAGACAGGGTCTCACAAAGTTGCTTAGGGCCTTGTTAAATATCTGAGGGTGGCCCTAAACTTGTGATACTCTGGTCTCAGTCAATCCCCTTCATGGCAATCACTGGTATTACAGCCATGTGCTATCATGCCTGGCTCTGATTGGATATTGAGTATGTGGAAAAGAAGTCAAGTATGATTCCCAGATTGCCTGTCTGAGAATGTGGATGAGAGATAATGTCTTTGTGAAATAGAAAGGACTGGGAAAGGAAATGATCTTGGTCTAGACACATTAAGTTTGAGATGCTTATTTGACATCTATAAATAGAATACTCCTCTACCAATCAAGAAAATGACCATTTGGGAAGGTGATCTGATAACTGCTAAAGCAAAGTACTTGACAAGATGATATCTAGTGGACGAATATGAGGGCTGACTTTAGAGTGGAGCATGTAGTTTGTTCACTGTTACAGGAAGGGAAGATAAGGTAGGTGAACTTCTACCCACTGTAGTCGGGTAGATTTTGTTCTGCTAGGAAGAGGCAATTCTACTCTGACAATATTTTTCCCTACAAAAAACCAAAAAGTGATATTATTGGCTATGATGAGTAGGGGAGGAGTATTGGTATGAGCTGAGAGAAAATAGTGTAAAACAGTTATTTAGGAAAGTAACAGAGAGCAAAACCTAAGGGCTGAGGTCCACCTGATATCTGTGATAATAAATTTAAAGAACGTTCACAATGATATTATTGCATAGGCAGGGAGGAAGGGAGAGAGAGAGTAAGAATTTGCATTGGCATGAGATTTTGTGTGTGATTTCTGTTAAAGAACGGAGGGGAAATAGTCTTGCAGTTGCAAGAGATCAAAGACTAATGTCCTGTATTTCATGAGTCAATCCTGTGACATGAGATGTAAGAGAAAAAAGCATGTCCACTTTTAGAGAGGGCTGTAAGAGAAGTCGCTCTCCATCTGCCAATTAAAGAAGGCAGGCAAAGGGAAGATGAGATAAAAATTATTAGTAGATTTTGCTGATAAAGTGAGTTTCCAAAAACTCAACAGAAGGTTTTTGAACAACTGCGAGAGATGCGCGGAATTGGGTCAGATTGAGGAATGTATGGAGTATCAGAAACTGGGGAATTAGAATTTGTGTGGTGACTAAGGTAAATAGTAATTAGCTTCAATCATATTTTATTTTTGGGATAGTTTTAAAATATGCTCATTGTATAAATTAAATACAGTGACATTTACCATTTTAGTGCACAATTCTACTAAGTTTTTTTGTTGTTGTTACAGGTTATTGAACTCAGGGGCACTTGACCACTGAGCCAGGTCCCCAGCCCCATTTTGTATTTTATTTAGAGACAGGGTCTCACTGAGTTGCTTAGCAGTCTCCATTAGTTGCTGAGGCTGGCTTTGAACTTTCGATCCTCCCCAGCTGCTGGGATTAGGTGTGGGCCACTGTGACTGGCTTCTACTACGTTTTGACAAACATACACTTGTGTAGTCACAATCAAGATATAGTTCCATCATTCCAAAATATACCCTTGACTCTACCTAGTCAACATCTCCCTGGCCCCTAATTCCTGGAAACCACTTACCTATATTCCTTAGCTACAGGAATGTCCAGTCCAGCCTTGTCCAGAATGAAATATATACAATATGTAGCCTTTTGATTCATGGTGTTGCTTGTGTCTGTATTTTATTCCTTTTATTGCAAAGTAGTATTTTATTATATGAATGTGCGACTGTGCAGAATATTATTTTATTACATGAATGTACTACTGTTTATCCTCTGAACTGTCAAGGATATTTGGGTTGTTTCCACTTTTCATCCATTGCTAAAAAACCCTCTATGAACAAGTATTTGCGTGAACACCATTGTTTCTTTCTCTTGGATAAATATTTAGGAATGGGATGGATACTATAAACATATTTTTAACTTCATGAGAAACTGCTGAACTGTTTTGCAGAGTGCGAGTTTATTTCTTTTTCACAGCATTGAGGGTTCACTATGGGTAGCAGTGGCATGGGGTAGGGTTGAGTAGTTCAGATAAGACACAGTAGGACTCACAAATCTTAAATACCTGTTATTACAGAAAAAATTTAGTTTGTTCTTGTAAGTCTGTGGCCCACAGCAACTCATAATCTGGTTGTGCTAATTTTATAAGAAACTTAATGCGGTCAATAATCAACAGCACAATTATAAGATTGGTTGTTTATTTAAACATGTAATAAAAATTTTGCTCTTGAAATGGAGAGAAATAAAGTGTTTTAAGTGTATTGGAAACAGGGTTTTATGAATGCTATATACAAAACATGCAGGTTTTCATTTTGTTGTAGTTATTGAAAATTGAGTTCTACATTAAAAAGGGTAAAGATGTCCCCCAAGCGGCTGGGGCTATATAGCTCAGTGGTAGAGCACCTGCCTCGCACATGTGAGGCTCTGGGTTCAATTTTCCGCACCACATAAAAATAAAGATATCTGTGTCCATCCACAACTTAAAAAAAAAAAAAAAAAAAAAAGATGTCCCGCAAATCACTGTATTTTCACTCGCTGCTGTACATATAATCTGTCCCATATATACAAACAACAAACAGTACCAGGTGTTCTAGGATGGGAAACTGCACTTTCCCACCCTAGAAGGCAGCTCTTGGTACAGCGCGCAAGGTTGTACGTCTACACGGCCAAAGTTCAGTTGGTGCCGGGCATGCGCAGCCGGCCGATTGGACGCCGGCCTTTGCGGAGGGGCGGAACTAGATTCGGCGTCTTTCCTCCCAACCGCAGCTTGTGGCAGCGCCATTTTGAATGTGCGGCTGCCGCGGGCGTTAGTTCGGTAGGCAGGGCTGCGGGCTCCGGCTTCGAGCAGTTTCCTTACTTTCTCTGCTTCGTTTCCATAGATACATGTAGAGACGTATACATACATACATCTAGGCCTGTATCCGGTGTTTGAGGCGAACTCCTTAAGATGATGTTAAGAGGAAACCTGAAGCAAGTGCGCATTGAGAAAAACCCGGCCCGTCTACGCGCGCTTGAATCCGCAGCCGGCGAGAACGAGCCGGTGGCCGCGGCGGCCATGGCGCTGGCGCTGGCGGGAGAGCAGGCACCGCCTGCCCCAGGGCCCCCGGAGGACCACCCGGAGGAAGAGATGGGGTTCACCATTGACATCAAGAGTTTCCTAAAGCCGGGTGAGAAGACGTACACTCAGCGTTGCCGCCTCTTTGTAGGGAATCTGCCCACCGACATCACCGAGGAGGATTTCAAGAGACTCTTCGAGCGCTACGGCGAGCCCAGCGAGGTCTTCATCAACCGGGACCGTGGCTTCGGCTTCATCCGCTTGGTGAGTCTCGGGCCGCCGGCCCAAGGGAACAAAAGGGCGGTGGGATGTCCGCGGGGCTTCGCTTGTCCAGAACGGCCTCTCTGTGGATTGTGACCGCCCGGGTACCCTGCTCGGTATGGTGGCCTCTGCTTCGCGCCGGTTGGGCTTTGCAGGCCTACTGTCGCGCGCTAGATCGTTACGGTCAACCCTGCCTGAACGGGTAGCCTCCGGTACCTGGGGGATCGGGGTCGCGGGGACCGACGGCATTTTCGGGTGACAGTTCTTCGAGGCACAAATATGTTGTGAAGAAAATGTATTTGGAACGGAAGCTTCGGTTTGGCCAGAAATTTGGGTTTGAAGGAACAAACGACTTGCTTCTTAAAGACTTACCCAAAACATCCCTTTGCCTTCAATAAGCCCTGCACGCATTTTACAGCAAACCCCGTTAATACTCACCTCAGTGCAGCCCTCTCTTTACCTTACCCTTGCAGGTGCCTAAACTCTGTACTCGAGTATCACTGTTCCACCTGCAGTGATTGGATAGTATTGAATTGTATTCTAATATTGTTTTTCGACCCGACTTTTGGAGGTTCCTGTGTTTTGGTGGGGGAGGTCGGCCAATATATTACATTATAGTTTGACTTATTTGTCCTGCAGTAGGAATATTATGTGTCTTGTCCCCTTTAAATCTAAATTTTGAAAAATTTTCCGATAACATGCAAAAATTGTGCCTCCTTCTTATTCTAAAAAGCTTTGACAGTTTGCACTCAGAACAAAGTATTTGTTTTTATTAGATTTTCCTTTGTTTTGTGGTGAGTTCATCAGTTGCAGTCATACAGCATTATTGTCATTCATATTTAGATACTGTTTATTTTTCAATCAAAATCTTTTTTAGGAGACATTTTACACATAAGACTTTTTCCTGTTATCTTTCTAGTTAGACCCTCACTCTAATATTCATTGCAGTTTATGGAAGCTGTCTTATTGGAACTTGAACTTTCAAAATCGATTTCTCTTCATATGAGGACGAAGTAAAACTTAATATGTAGAGAAAATTTATTGTATTCTTAAATACTTAAGTGGCTCCAAGAGAAGATAATTAGTTACAAGATATTAATAAAAAACAATATTTCCTTGGAATTCAAGTAAATAATCAGTACATTTTGAACAGATATATTTATCTTTTGTACAGTAGAGAAGCAGCCTGTCACTTGGTAAAATTCTTAATGTAAATGCAGAAGTTTGGGGATGTAGCTCAGTAGAGCACTTGCCTAGCATGCCAGAGGCCTTGAGTTCCATCCCCAGCATCACAAAATTAAAAAATGAAGTACTGTAAGCAACTTTTGATAAACTTTCCAAAAGGATTTTATGTAATATTTTCGTGATCCTTAGTCTCTTGCTTACAGTGTCTTATTCTGAAGTTGATATTTTGGAGGAGGAAGAATGGAAGGACTACATTTCCCTGTTTTGAAAGCCTTTACAGGACCAATAAATATTTTGACACTGGAAAATCTTTTTGTTTCTTTTTTTAACTTCTTTTTTACTTTTAGTTGTAGATGGACACAATACCTTTATTTTATTTTTTATTTTTGTAGTGTTGAGGATTGAACCCAGTGCCCCACACATGCAAGGCAAGTGCACTACCAACTGAGTCACAATCCCAGCCCTTCTTTTTGTTGCTTTTCTTTTATCTTATTAATAATAGACAATTCTTTCCTTCCTAACTTCCTTCCTTCCTTCCTTCCTTCCTTCCTTCCTTCCATCAGCACTGAGCAGTAGAACTTTCTGCAATGATATAAAGGCTGTTATATATCTGTACTGTCCAAAAGAGTAGTCACTAGCCACATGTGACTGTTGAGCACTTGAATGAGGCTAGGAGGGCTGGGTAGTGCAGTTTGAATGGTACTGGAAATTGAACCCAGGGGCACTTTACCACTAAGCTATATCCCTATCTCATTTTTTATTTATTTTGATTTTTTTTAATGAACTTAATATTTTTTATTTTTTTATTTTTATTTTTTGAAGAGAGAGAGAGAGAGAGTGTTTCAATATTTATTTTTCAGTTTTTGGTGGACACAACATCTTTGTTTGTGTGGTGCTGAGGATCGAACCCGGGCTGCATGCCAGGCAAGCGCGCTACCGCTTGAGCCACATCCCCAGCCCCAATATTTTTTTTTATTATTATTATTATTATTTTTTTTTTTTTAGTTTTCGGCGGACACAAATCTTTGTTTGTATGTGGTGCTGAGGATTGAACACTGGGCCGCATGCATGCCAGACGAGCGTGCTACCCCTTGAACCACATTCCCAGCCCCCATTTTTAATTTTGAGACCTATCTCACTGACTTGATTATAGGGCCTCTCTATAATTGTTGAGGCTGGCTTTGAACTTGTGATCTTCCTGCCTCGGTCTCCTTAGTTGCTGGGATTACAGGCCTATTCCACTGTCCTGGCTCTTAATTTAAATAGCCAAGTATGGCTAGTGTATGGGCCAGCACAGTTTATTCAATGTACTTTTAGTACTGTTCATTTAAAAAAAAATCTGGGATTAGTAGGTGAGAAGGGCTGCTGTTGACTGCTCTTTTGGAATATACTCCTCCAAACATAGCACACTAATTTTTTTGCATACAATTAGTAAAGTTTTGTCTGTTGGAAGCCAGGATTTAGTTTATAGAATTTGACTTTATAGATAGCTTTACAGTTTAATGTGAATTCTGTTTGTAAGATGTAAATTTAAAAGGTTTATTTCTGAACTATTATTTTTTCTACTTAGAAAAATCATGTAATGTATACTAGATCTGAATAAACATATATGACATAGTGGCTTTTTAAAATAAGGGTGTAATTTTTTTTAAGCATATAAAGCAAGGTTTATTAAAAAAGGGGTAATAGACTTCTCCTGGGAGGAAGAAGGGGACCATAGCTGGTATCCTGGTATCCCCAAGGATGTAATAACTGGTTTGTTTCTTGAAATAATTTATTCAGTAACTGATCTTTAAATTACAAATAAACTAGTAGTTGTAGTATTCTAATTCGTAGAAGAAAACATTTTCCGATATGGCATAGGGTCAGCATTGCTAGTATTGAGTGGTGGAGAAACAATTTAAGTGTTTCTTACACACATAGTCCTAATCCATATTGTTAGCATATGGTACATTAGAGATGAAATAGATTGTTTTAGACATATTTTATTGTGGAATTTTAGATTTTGGTTATTTATTGATAATTTTAGATTGGATAGATCTGAAAAGTTGTACATTTGTTTTTTAAAGTTATACATTTTAAAGTTAGTTTTTTGTTTCTTTTTTTTTTGCACATTTTAAAGTTAGTTTTCTGTTTCTTTTTTTTTCCATAAAGTGTTGGGACTTTTTAATTACCTCGCCCTAACTCTATAGTGATGCTCTAACACAGCCTGGTTGAAGAAGGCAACTGAAGTTAGTTTGATTTACCTAAAACTCGTATTAGTTTGGCCTGAACTTTTGTTTTTATCCTCATAAAACAGATTTATCAAATGGTGGTTCTTGACTAGTATATTTATTTATTTAAATTTACTTTTTAGTTTAAAGTGGACACAATATCTTTTTTTTAAAATTTTTATGTGGTGCTGAGGATTGAACCCAGCGCCCAGCGCATGCCAGGCGATCACGCTACCACTTGAGTCACATCCCCAGCCCAGACTAGTATCTTTAGATCTTTCCCTGGACTAAGCAGAGGCTGCTTAAATTGTTTCCCCCACAATACATGCTAGCCTTGGTGACCTTATACCTCCTCAAGTAATCTGACCGTATCTATTAGCTGAGAATCAGTTAGATGTGTGAATACTAGGGCCCCAACCCAGATCTACTGAATCAGGAAGTTCTGGGAGTGGGGCTCAAATATCTTGTTTTAAATAGCCCTCTGTTATTCTGATGCTTGTCAAGTTTAAGAAGCCAACTTTTCTAGGAAACCACTTAAAGTTAAAAATCAACTGAATTTACTTTTAGTCAGTCATTAGGGACTTAGCCCCCATTTGCCTCTTTTTTTTAAGTTATGAAATGATAGATGTTAATATTATAGATTTGTTATTGAATGTACTTTGTACAATTTTAAGTCATATTGTATTTCAGGAAAGTGTGAGAGTGGTAGTCTTTCTTTTTCTTTTTTCTTTTTTTTTTTTTTTGATGGTACTAGGGATTGGACCCAGGACCTTGTGATGCTAGGCAAGCCCTTTTTCTTTAAATTTATTTTTTAATTTTTATTGGGGATTGAACCCAGGGGCACTTTGCCACTGAGCTGTATCCCCAACCTTTTTTATTTTGACAAGGTTTCATTAAGTTAGTGAGGATCTTACTAAGTTGCTGAGGCTTGCCTCAAACTTTTGATCCTCTTACCTCATCTTCTGGAGTTCCTGGGATTACAGGCATTGCCAAGGTGCCTGGCTCAGGAGAACTCTTATTTTTTTCTGTGTGTGTGTGTGTGTGTGTGTGTGTGTGTGTGTGTGAGAGAGAGAGAGAGAGAGAGAGAGAGAGAGAGAGAGAGAGAGAGAGAGAAGACACAAGGACTGGGAATTAAACCCAGGGGTGTCCTGCCATTAAGCTATATCCCCAGTCCTTTTTGTTATTTTGAGACAGGTTTGCCTAAATTGCCTACGCTGGCCTAAAACTTGAAATCCTCTTGTTTCTGCCTTTCAGATAGCTGGCATTATATGTGTGTGTCACTGTGTCTCTGTTTGTTAGACTTCTGTTGTTGTTTTTTTAATATTTATTTATTTAAAAAATTTTTTAAAAATATTTTTAATATTATTTTTTAGTTTTGGGTGGACACAACATCTTTCTTTGTATGTGGTGCTGAGGATCGAACCCGGGCCGCACACATGCCAGGCGAGCGCGCTACCGCTTGAACCCACATCCCCAGCCCACCCCCAGTCCTTTTAATTTTTTTGAGATAGGGTCGTCTCCTTAAATTGCGAAGACTAGTCTCAAATTTGTTGTCTTCCTGCCTCAGACTCCAAAGTATCTGGATGTCTGGCATACTTTGTGTAATTTTTCCATAAAAATCAAATTATATGGCACACATTCATTGTGATTTGATTTTTTAATTTAATGTTATCTTTAACATCTTTTCATGTTAGATTTTCTTTCTCTCTATGGTAAATGGGGATTGAACCCAGGGGCATTCTACCACTGAGTGATGTCCCCAGTCTCAAAATAAAACCTGGCCTTGAATTTGAGATCCTCCTGCCTCTGCCTCAGCCTCCCAAATTGCTAGAATTAACTGGTATGCACCACTGCTCTTGTTGTTATTTCATCAACTTTCTGTTGATTGAGGTCTATTTCTGGTTTGCACCAATTAATTAATTGCCTTCTACTTGTATAACTTTAAACTACTACAGTGGGGATTTTTAAGCAACTAGTAAATAGTAATAGAAAAATTCATGTGCTTTGGAAAGAGTCCGGAAATAGAAATCATTGGATCATAGTTTGAACAGTCCTAGAGCAGTCATTTAGAATCTTGTGGTAGCCATTTGCAACTTTGTGATTCCTTATATTCCATCAAGGCCCTTTGGTTTTAGAAAGCAGTTGTACCATCGCTACCTAGGTACTGTCTATGCCCTATGCCCTGATTTTGATTTGCTTTCTGTTTTTACATATTTCTTAGAATGTCTGTAATCTTGGCTCAATCTTCTTTCAAATAGCATTGTGCCCTTGGTACTTTGCAATGTTGTATTTTTGTTCTTTTTTCTTTTCTTCTAATTTTTTTTTTGTGTACCAGGGATTTAATCAGGGTTAAGTGGGCGCTTAACCACTGAACCACATCCCTGACCCTTTTTTATTCTGAAAGATGGTCTCATTAGTTGTTTAGGGCCTTGCTAAGTTGCTGAGGATGACATTGAGCTAGTGATCTTCCTTCTTCAGCCTCTAAATTGCTGGCATTACAGGCATGCACCACTGCACCTTGTCTTTCACGCTGTTGCAGTATATTTGAGTTGTTTCTGGGTTTACATGATTATGAATAAAGCCACTATAAAAATTGTGCATAGATTTTTCAATGAACATACAGTTTTATTTCCCTTCACTAAATGGCGGTGAGTGGGCTATTTCAGGTTATATGGTTATGTGTATTTTTAAATTCATATTGAAACTTTACTAAAGTGGCTATCTACTTTTTTCTTTCTTTCTTTTTTTTTTTATTGGTACTGGGGATTGAATCCAGGGTCCTTAACCACTGAACCACATCCCAGCCCTTTTTTGTTTTTATTTTATTTATTTTAAAGTTTTCTGTTTTTTTCGTTGTTGACTAACCTTTATTTTATTTATATGTGGTACTGAGAATTGAACACAGTACCTCCACCACTGAGTTACAGCCCTAGCCCCTTGTTTTTTTATTTTTGAGGCAGGGTCTTGCTAAATTGCTAAGAACCTTGCTAAGTTGCTGAGGCTGGCCTAAAATTTGATATCCTCCTGCTTCAGCCTCCTGAGCTGCTGGGATTACAGGCCTTCTAGCAGCTGCTATCCAGTTTTTCACTGCCACCAGCAATTGCTGATTGTTCTCCATCCTCCTCAACACATGGTGTTGTCTTCTACGAAATTTGTCATGTTAAATAAGTGTATCGTGATATCTCATTGTGGCTTAAATTTGTATTCCTCTAGTGCCTGATGATGTTGAATATCTTTTTGTTTATTAACCCTATCCATTCTCTTTGGTGAAGTGAATGTTCAAGTCTTACTCATTTGACAATCAGTTATTTTCTTATTTATGTGTTTTAAAAATCATTGTTACAATTTCTTTTTTTTATATCTATTTTTTAGTTTTAAGTGGTTACAATATCTTTATTTTTATGTGGTGTTGAGGATGGAACCCAGTGCTTCACAAATGCTAAGCAAGCACTCTACCACTTGAGCCACAACCCCAGCCCACAATTTCTTTTTTATATAAATGTTTTGCAAATATTTTCTTTCCATTTAAAAACAGAGGAATCTCTCCCTCTCCCTCTCCCTCCTTTCTCTCCCTCCCTTCTCCCTCCCTTCCTTCTCCCTCCCTTCAGTTTATACAAAGGTGGGAAGCAGCATTATGGTAGATTTGTGGAAATTGTGAATTCTGTATAGGTTCAAATGAGCACCTGTGATCTTGAGCAAGTTACTTAACCTCTGTAGGTCTGTTTCTCTATGTAAAATGGGTACAGAAAAAATACGTACTTTATAAGTTTTTGAGGATAATGAAAGCAATGTATACACATATATACACACATGCACACACTAACCGATTGACTTTGTGGGGGTGGCAGGGAAGTTCTGGGAATCAAATCCAAGGCCTCACACTTGCCAGACAAGCACTTTACCACTAAGCTATACCCCTGGTTATGTGTGTGTGTGTGTGTGTGTGGTGTGTGTGTGTGTGTGTGTGTGTATATATATGTAGTGTATATATATATATGTATTTTTTAAAACATGATTATTATTATTATTATTATTTTAATTCTCAATGGACCTTTATTTTATTTATTTATATGCGGTGCTGAGAATCGAACCTAGTGCCTCCCATATGCTAGGCAGGTGCTCTACCATTGAGCCACCCCCTCAGCCCCTATATATGTATTTTTAATAAGGGATAAGGACTGGTTTGTAGTAACTACTTGATAAAAGTTATACTTTATTTTTCTGAGTCGTGAAATCTTTGTTCTCATTTTAACTACTTAATTTTAATTGATTTTTACAGATACTTGATTTTTACAGAGAGGTAATTAATTGATTTTTATGGTATACATTTAGAACACTGTTTCTCAAGTAAGATAGTTTTTCTTCTCAAGGATATTTGACAATATCTGAAGACATTTTTGGTTGTCACAACTGGGGGGAGTGGTTCTACTGGAATCTGTGGTGAGTAGAGGTCAGGAATGCTGATAAACAGCCTATAGGCAAAGTACAGTCCCCTGTAATAAGAATTATCCAATCCATAATATTAATGTTGAGGCTGAGAAAACTGTTTTAAAACCATTTAAAACATGGAAAGTATAAACTTTTTTCTTGTTGCTAGGGTTTGAATTCAGGCCCTCATGCTTACTAAGTACACATTCTACCACTGAGTTACACACTCTAACCCCTTTAAATTTTTTTTCTTTTTCCCCAGTGCTGGGGATTGAACACAGAATCTTGTGCCTTCAGGGAAAGCACTCTTATTACTAGCCCCCAAAGGTGCAAATTTTAAATCTACTGGTAGGTGAATCTTGACTTGTACACCTGTTGAACACTGTCTGCTAGAAAGTATAGAACGTGGCCTGGTTCGATGGTGTACATCTGTAATCCCACTGACTTGGGAGGCCGAGGCAAGAGGATCATTAGTTCAATGTCAGCCTGAGCACCTTAGCAAAGTCCTAAGCAACTTAGTGAGATCTTTTCTCTAATTAAAAAAATATAAAAAAGGTTTGGGGTTGTGGCTTTGTGGTTAAGCGCCCCTGGTTTCACTCTCTGGTGCCATCAAAAAAAAAAAAAAAAAAGGAAGGAAAGAAAAACATACAAGTATTTTATGAAGACAGTAACTTCTAGCTTTTGAGACCATTTTAGAGATTGAATGAAAAAAGCATATCTTTATGAAATTTACCAGTTTGTTATCTGTTATCTTAGATACCTGTGTTCTACACCTACTTATTTATGGCCCTGTAGATCCAACCAACTTTCTCACTAATATTAGGCAAGCATTCTATCACTAAATTACACCCATACCCCTGTTCTACACCAACTTTGAATTCTCCAAATCAAGGAAGTTCTATTATATTGTGTTTTCAGTAATGAGCATTTTTTTCTAATTTAAAAGTGCTTAGGGGGGCTGGGGATGTGGCTCAAGCGGTAGCGTGCTCGCCTGGCATGCGTGCGGCCCAGGTTCGATTCTCAGCACCACATACAAACAAAGATGTTGTGTCCGCCGAAAACTAAAAAATGAAAATTAAAATTCTCTCTCTCTCTCTCTCTCTCTCTCTCCCTCCCTCTCCCTCTCTCATTCTCTCTTTTAAAAAATAAAAATTAAAAGTGCTTAGGGAGCTGGGGTAGTGGCTCAGAGGAAGCGTGCTTGCCTTGTATATGTGAGGCACTGGGTTCGATCCTCAGCACCACATACAAATAAAGGTATGTTGTGTCCACCTACAACTAAAAAATAAATGTTAAAAAAATACCTATAAAAAAAGTGTTTAGGCACACTTGTTTGTACAATAGATTTATTACAGCCCACGAATGTGCGTGTTTGCTTCTCTCCGTATGATAGTGAAAAATGTGTAGCTGATGAAGGAGGCGTAGTTAATAAGACCTAATAGTAACTTCTACAGATAACATAAAAAAAGTAGAAATAAAAAGAAAAGGAATTTGTCAGAGGAGAGGTGGGAGGCTTTGAGATAATAATATCAAAAACATTGAGGGCACAGGCTGGGGTTGTGTCTCTGGTAGAGCACTTGCCTAGCATGTGTGAAGCACTGGGTTTGATTCCCAGCACTGCAAATAAATAAATAAAATAAAGGTCCATCAACAACTAAGAAAATAAAAAAACTGAGGGCACAGAGAATTATTTTTTCTATGATAGTTCATAGTAAATGGCACTTGGTCTCAAAAAGTAATTATATGTTTAATATATGTAGGAATTTTTTTTTTTTTTTTAACAATGTCTTTTTTTTGATGGTGGAGTTACTGGGAATTGAGCTCAGGCACTTGACCACTGAGCCA
Source organism: Callospermophilus lateralis (assembly GCF_048772815.1). Taxonomy (NCBI): domain Eukaryota; kingdom Metazoa; phylum Chordata; class Mammalia; order Rodentia; family Sciuridae; genus Callospermophilus; species Callospermophilus lateralis. Next base: position 25,931,441 of record NC_135316.1, on the reverse strand, counting down.
CATCCCCAGCCCTCTTTGTATTTTATTCAGAGACAGGGTCTCACTGAGTTGCCCAGCACCTTGCTATTGGTGAGGCTGGCTTTTAACAATATCGTTTTTTTATTCTTACCAGCAGTGCACAGTGATCGCAAGTTTTTCTTTCTTTTTTCTTTTTTTTTTTTTTAGTTGTTGATTAACCTTTATTTTATTTATTTATTTATATGTGGTGCCGAGAATTGAACCCATGCTAGGCAAGTGCTCTCCCACTGAGCCACACCCCTGCTCTATGTAGGAGATATTTAAAAGATAACTGCTTTGAGTATTTTACAACTGTTCATTTATTTATGAGCAATTAATCTTTATAATATAATGATGTTACTGGGGATTGAACCTAGGGGCACTTTATCACAGGTTCATCCCCAGCCCTTTTTATTTTAAGACAAGGTCTCACTAAGTTGCTTAGGACCTTGCTAAGTTGCTGAGGCTGACCTTTAACTTGTGATCCTCTTGCCTCAACCTCCTCCAGCCTCACTTCTGGAGCTGCTGGGATTATAGGCATGTACCACCATGCCTGGCTATATAATGACCTTTAACAGGACAGTGGGTTGGGATTTTTTATTTAGTGTGCACAATGATCTTTGAATAACTAATAAAAAGCAAGTGATAAGAAAATCAGCCATTTCCTAAAATTACCTGGTTTTCCTTAGAAGCAAGCCACTGTTTTAAATTTTTTTGTTACTATCATCTTTAAAAATGATTTTTCCTCTTAAAAAGGAATCCAGAACATTGGCTGAAATTGCAAAAGCAGAGCTGGATGGCACCATTTTGAAGAGTAGACCTCTCCGAATTCGTTTTGCTACACATGGAGCAGCCCTAACGGTCAAGAACCTTTCTCCAGTTGTTTCCAATGAGCTTCTAGAACAAGCATTTTCCCAGTTTGGTCCAGTAGAGAAAGCCGTTGTGGTTGTGGATGATCGTGGTAGAGCTACAGGAAAAGGTTTTGTAGAATTTGCAGCAAAACCTCCTGCACGAAAGGCTCTGGAAAGATGTGGTGATGGTGCGTTCTTGCTAACAACGTAAGTTTTAAGTATCTCGTCCTTCTTTTGTCCAGTTATATATGGTCTTCTCTCTGTTCTGGAATTGTGTCTTCCTTTACAATTCATACTGTCTTGGCATATGGTAAGTAGGTATTGAATGAATTATTGATGAATGTGAAAAAGGAATTTTTATGTATTGCTTACTAGGACTTACGAATCATATAAAACAATCCTTTAAGAAATTTTAGCTTTTATTGAGGTATAATTTGAGCCAAATAAGTTTTAACAAATGTTTGTAACCATGTAACTACCACTATAATCAAGATATGGAACATTTCCATTGTCCCCCAAAAGTTGCATTGTTCCCCTTTGTACTTACTCTCTACTACTTACCCCTGCTCTAAGTAGATATTAATCTTTTTATTACCACAGATAAGTTTAGTCTTTATTAATAGAAATCATGTAGCATGTACTCTTTTGTGTCTGGTTTCTCTTGCTTAGCGTGTTTGTGAGATTTCATCCTTATCAATGTGTGTATAGTATTTTATAGCTGAATTATGTTCTGTTTTATGACCATATCTAGTTGTCCAGTGACTTATGGGTTGGTGTTTGGCCAGCTGTTGTGAATAAAGCCACTATGAATATTTGTGTACAAGTCTTCTTTTGAACATTATGCTTTCATGTGGCTTAGGTATATACTTAGGGGTAAGTTGCTATATGTTCATTTTCCTAAAAAAACTGTTAAAACTAACTGGGTATGGTGGTGCCTGCCTATAATCCCAGTGGTTTGGGAGTCCAAGGCAAGAGGATCTCAAGTTTGAAGTCAGCTTCAGCAATTTAGCGAGACCCTAAGCAACTTAGTGAGACCCTATCACAAAATAAAAGAAGGGCGAGGAATATAGCTCAGTGGTTAAGTGCCCCTAAGTTCAATCCCCTGGTACTCCTCCAGAATCCCCCAAATAAAAAACAAAAACTGACAAAACTGTTTTCCAAGGTGTTTGAATCCCAAAAATGAGAGGCTCTGGCCTTTCTTCCTCTTTTTTTTTTTTTTTTTTGATAGTAGGGATTGAAGGTTGCTTTACCATTGAGCTACATTCCTAGTCCTTTTTAAATTTTTTTAACATCTTTAAAAAATTTTTGAGACAAGGTCTCGCTAAATTACTGAGGGTCTTCTTGCTATCTTTCTGCCTCCTCCAGTCTCTGGGCATTTTTAATCTTAGATATTCTAGTGAATATAGTAGTATCTTATTGTGTTTAAAATTTTATTTTCCTGATGGCTAACGATAAGCATCTTTTTTACATGCTTTTTGGCAAGTTATATATCCATGAAGTATCTGAAATGTTTTGGCCATTTTCTAATTGAGTGATTTGTCTTTTTACTAAATTATCTATTTTAGGTACATGTCTATGGGAGGCCAACTTTACCGGTGACTGAGTTACACTCCCCGGCTGGGTGCTGAGGCGCTCAGTCACAGAAATGGGTGTGTCTTGCTACAGCCCCATGGGTGAAGCTATGCTCACCTGTTCCTTTGTAATATAACCCCTTGACCTGTTTAGAATAGAATCTTCCATGGAAGTACCTTGTGTGTGTCCCCTTCTCTTACTGTGTCCTTGGGTGTGGCCTACTCAGGGTCAGTCAACCTGCTGACAGTGGACATCATGAAGCTAGACTCAGCCCCCTGAAACCTGACCCCTTGCTTCATTTGAATAACTTCCCTTAATAAAAGGGGTCAGCATGTGCTATCTCTCTTTCTTTCTGCGGACCCTTAAGGTCAGAGGAGCCGTCACAGCGACCCCAAAGAAAAAGATATTTGTGTCTCTTGTGTGGTTATTTCGTGCATCCCAGTTAGCCCAGTTTAACTGGCATGACCCCTGAGCCTTTTAGTGGCGAGAACAGAAACCCAGCACATGTCTATATTATGAATATGTCTCTTTGTGGCTTTCCTTTTTTTTTTTTTTTTTTTTTTTAAGTACTGGAGATTGAATCTAGGCTTTCATGTGTCCTAGGCAAGTGATCTACCACTGATTTCCAAAGAGCAGAAGTTTTTGTATTTTGTGAAGTACAGTTGGAAAAGGTTATAGTTATAGTTATAGTTGCATTTTTCTTATTTGCATTTTTGTCAAAATTGGAAATCTGGGGGAAGAAAAGATCTGGGGTTGTTGCTCAGTAGTACTTACCTGGCATGCCTGAATCTATTTTCCTTTCTGTTCTGTTTATCACTGTATCTGCTCTAAAGCTACTTAGTTAATTACCTAATTTATTTTAAGCTTTGAGAACTTAGAGAGTGTAAATCATCTAACTTTTCTTTTGAAACTGGGGATTGAACTCTTAGCATTCTGCTGCTGAGCTACATCCCTAGCCCTTTTTATTATTTTATCTTTAGACATGGTCTCTCTACATTGCCCAGGCTGGCTTGGAGCTTGTGATTCTCCTCATTCAGCCACTTGAGTAACTGGGATTACAGATGTAAGCCCACCCGTGTCCAATCAACTTCGCTCTTTTTTTTTTTTTGAGAATTTTTCAATATTTATTTTCTAGTTTTCGGCGGACACAACATCTTTGTTTGTATGTGGTGCTGAGGATCGAACCCGGGCAGCACGCATGCCAGACGAGCGCGCTACCACTTGAGCCACATCCCCAGCCCCTCAACTTCGCTTTTTTCAAAACTGTTCTATGACGGATTCTTTGTTTTTTAAATTTAGCTTATTTTAATTTTTTTGGTACTGGGGATTGAACCCAGAAGCTCTTCATCACTGAGCTATATTCCTTGCACTTAATTGTTTTTTATTTTGAGATAAGGTCTCACTAAATTGCTTGGGGCCTCACTAAATTTCTAAGGGTGACCTCAAATTAGGGATTTTCTTGCCTCAGAGCTTCCTATACCATTGGGATTGTGGGTATGTGCATACCTGGCAGATTTTTGTATTTCTTTATCATGTGGTGCGGTCAGCCATCGGTTGTGAAATATTCAAATATTTTAGGGTGTGGGAAATTGAATTTAAAATAATATTTCTTTGGTCTTTAGAGGTTTGGATATTTGTAAAACATTTTTCACTCTGTTTTTTACGGTTTAGCACTCATGCTAAAATTGAAATTCATAATAGTTCTGCTGCTTTACAACACAGCCAGCTTGTTCTGATATCAGCCTCTGGTCTTACTGTTTTTGCTTAGAGAACTTTCTTCCCTTACTGGGATAAACCTCATTTTTTTTTTTTTTTTTTTTTTTGGTACCAGGAACTGAACTCAGGGGCGCTTAACCACTGAGCCACATCCCCACTCTTTTTTGTATTATACTTAAAGACAGTTTCACAGAGTTGCTCAGGGCCTTGCTAAATTGCTGAGGCTGGTTTTGAACTTGTGATTCTTCTGCCTCAGCCTTCAAAGTCTGGGATTAGAGGCGTGTGCCACTGCGCCTGGCTCCATTTTTTTCCTACTTTGCTAAAATTAGTTCTCTTTACAGAAGCCAACCAATCATCTTATCTTTTTTTTTTTTTTTTTTTTTTTAATTTTTTTGGGTACTTGGATCTAGGATCTAACCTGAGGATACTTTACCACGGAGCCACATCCTCATCCCCTTTTTATGTTTTATTTTGAGACAGGGTTTTACTAAGTTGCAGAGACTGGCCTTGAAATTGACATTCTCCTGTCTCAGCCTCCCAAATTGCTGGGATTACAGGAATGTGAAACTGGCCAGCTCATCCTATTTTAAAGTAACCATCCTCTGTATCATCACTTAGGATTCACTTCTCATTTTAGTTCTCTTCATAGTGCCCATGCTTTAATTTGTATGTCTTTCTTTTTTAATATTTATTTTTTAGTTGTAGCTGGACACAATATCTTTGTTTTTTATGTGGTGCTGAGGATCGATCTCAGGGCCTCACATGTGCTGTGTGAGTGCTGTACTGCTGAGCCACAATGCCAGCCTCTAATTTGTATGTCTTTCTCTGCAAATAGAATGTAAGCTCCATGAAGGCAGGGGTTTGTTTTGTTCCAACTCTGTAATCCCAGCACCTGTGTTGTGTTTCATTTTAATTTTATTTTGCAGTGCTGGGAACAACACCTATACTCTAATGATACCTGGTCACATAGTAGGCTTGTGGTAATTATTTCATGAATGAATGAAGGAATGGGCAAGACATTTCTTGAAATGGGAGAAGCATGTGATTTGTATTTTTTTCTATTGCAAGCTTTGATGAATTGGTGTTTTTTAAAGTGATAGCCACACTGGTAAATATTTAACAAGTTCTCATAAGTAACTTTTAAATTTTATATTTTAAAGAACAGTTTTTTCTGGGGTGAGGCGGGGTACCAGGGATTGAATCCAGGTGCACTCTGCCACTGAGCCTCATCTCCAGCTGTTTTGTATTTTATTTAGAAGGATCTCACTGAGTAGCTTAGTGCCTTGCAGTTGCTGAGGCTGGCTTTGAGCCTGAGATCCTCGTGTCTCAGCCTCCTGAGCTGCTGGGATTACAGGTGTGTGCCACCACACTCAACTTGAAGAATGGTTTTGAGGGAATTGGCAAGGTGTTGAACATTTTATTATCTGAGAGATATTTCATAATCATGGTTTCTTGGATTTTTGCTGTAATACTGGTTATTATTTGTCCTATTTTTCATGTGAAAAAATTGACCCAGAAATGTAAAGTTATATGCTTAAAGTTGTATAGCAGTTAGTTGTAGTAAGTTGAATTATAGCTATAATAAGTTTAGTCTGGTATCAGGTCCCTTGCTTTTTATGTTGTGGGGTGATTGATGCTGCCTACAGATTCTCTTTGCTTAGAAGCTTTGCATCTCAGAGAATTCAGAATGCTCTTCTCTTCTGCTGTTTGCATGGTAGTGCCAGCTAAAATATGTGGTGGAGAGGAAGTCTTTTGACTGTCTTGTCTAAACTGTAGTCCCTCTGTTATTCTCATTCTTATTCTAATTTTTTTTTTTTTTTTTTTTGTACACTGGAGAGCACTCAGCCACTAGGCCACCTCCCCAGCCCTATTTTGTATTTTATTTAGAGACAGGGCACTCACTGAGTTGCTTAGTGCCTCACCCTTATTGAGGCTGGCTTTGAACTCAAGGTCCTCCTGTCTCAGCCTCTGAAACCACTGTGATTACAGATGTGCGCCACTGTGCCTGGCCTTGTTCTAGTTCTGTGGTAAGGATTAAACCTAAGTTCTTGTGCATAATAGGCAAATGCTCTACTACTGAGCATATCTCTAATCCTCCTGTTATTTTCTTTTTTTTAATATATTTTTTATTTGTAATTAGACACAATACCTTTATTTATTTATTTTTATGTGGTGCTGAGAATCAAACCCAGTGCCTCGAATGTGTTAGACAAGTGCTCTACTGCTGAGCCACAATCCCAGACCCTTTCCTGTTACTGTCTATGACAGCATTCTAGTTTGTTCCATTCTAGCTCATAATTTGAGTAGTATTATCTTCTTTCTTAGTCTGAAGATTTCAGGGACTGTTTTGTTTAACTTTGTTTGTGGTCTTGGTTCATATGAGGCAATCAAATGTTTATTGACTTATAGCTGCATTACTTCTGAAAGTCTTTTGAGTAAATTGCTCAGGAGTGATACCATAGGGGATTACAATCTAAATATTTTTCCCCCCATTACTGGGGATCAAACCCAGGGCCTTTCACGTGCTAGGCAAGTGTTCTACTACTGAGCTACATCTCCAACCCTGTAAATATCTTGTAAGATCAAAATTTTTCTTGAAAATATCTTTAGAGGCAGTTGGCATACTGCACATCTGTAATTCCAGCTACTTGGAAGGCTGAGGCAGGAGGATTACAAGTTTGAGGCCAGATTGGGCAACTTTGTGAGACCCTGTCTCAAAATAAAAATAAAAAGGACTGGGGATATTGCTTAGTGGTAGAATGTCTCTGGGTTCAATTCTTAGTATCAAGAGAGAAAAAAAAGAGAAGAAAGGAAAATCTTTAAATTTGCCATAAAATGCTACATATTATACATGGTGTTGGATAAACAACATAGTATACTGTACAAAAGTATGTATAAATTACATTCTTATGCTATTTTGAAATTACAAAAGAGGCAAAAAAAAAAGTGAGAAAGGGAGAATTAAAAACCTACATATAATAGTGCTATGTCTGCATCTTTATTTTTTGGTATTGAAGATTTAACCCGGGGACATATTACTCCTGAGCTATATATGCAGCTGTCTGTCTGTCTGTCTGTCTATATATCTATCCATCTGGTAGAGAGATTGAACCCAGGGATACTTAACCACATTCCCAGCCCTTTTTACTTTTTATTTTGAGACAGGGTATCACTAAATTGCTGAGGCTGGCCTTGAACTTGGTGATTCTCATGCCTGAGCCTCCTGAGTTGGCTGGGATTACAGGCATACAGCCCTTTTAATTTTGAAACAGGGTCATGCTATGTTCCCAGACTGGCCTTGAACTTGCAGTTCTCTTGACTCAGCCTCCTGAGTAGCTGATATTACAGGCTCATGCCACCATGCACAGCTATCATTTTAGTTCTGACTTCTAATGGTTTAGGACAAATATAAATTAATAGAGAATTGATCAGATCAGTTAAAATGCATTTACTGTGGATTGTTATGTAGTTATTTCCCAAAGGGAATTATTACATAATAGTGGAAGTATATATTATGATGCTCAATAGTTTTTGTTATTTATCTTTAGATTTAGTGCTGCTGGCCATGAAACCTGGGGCCTCATGTATGCTGTGCAAGTTTACCGCCACGAACTACATCAGTGGCCCAATAAGAGTTTTGTTGATTTTGGTACTGGAAATTGAACCCAAGGATGCTTTACCACTGACTATATCCCTATTCCTTTTTGTTTTTTATTTTGAAACAGGCTTTATTAAATTACTTGAATTTAGGATCCTTCTGTGTCAGCTTCTACTAATTTTATTAGTAACTGGGATTATTGGTGTTTACCACCACTCCTGGCAAATAGTTTTTTGTTTGTTTGGCTTTTTTTTGAGGGGGGGGGATACCTTGGATTGAACTCGGGGGGCACTCAACCACTGAGCCACATGTCCTCACTGAGTTGCTTAGTGCCTTGCTAATTGCTGAGGCTGGCTTTGAACTCTGCCTCTTGAGCCACTGGGATTATAGGCATGTGCCACTGCACCCAGCCTTGTTGGTGTTTTTAAAGGGAGGATATATCATACAGACAGAAAGTGGATCAGGGCAAGGGAAATAGAGAAATGGCTGCTAATTACATTCAGGTTTTCTTTTCTCGGTGATGAAAATCTTACGGAATTAGATTGTGGTGATGGTTGCATATAAATTACTGAGTTGTATGCTTTAAAAGTATATTTTGAACTTGTTTTAATTCTTTTCTGAATTTTAATGGTGTGTAAGTTTTGTAGTGTGTCCACAAAATTTCAAACAAAACTAAACAAATTACAACTCTGTTGATTATGATAGGGCATTCTACTATGCACAGATGTTATTTATCAACTGCTTGGTTTTTTTCATCTCTCTCTTTGCAGTGTGGGGATTAAACCAAAGAACTCTTGCATGTTCATTTTTTGCTTATTTTTCTATAAATAAAGCAATTTATCAAGAAAAAATTAAAAATGGAAGTATAGATATTTCTTATAGATACATATATCTATAAGACTAGATATATGCTGTTTTCAAATATTATGTTAAATAGAAAAAAGACTGGAAATAAAAGTGTGAAAATGACAGTAGAAGTTATATTTGGTTAGTGTGTTTACAGGTGTATCATGAGGACTCCAAGAAAACCTCCAGATTTGGCAGATCACTGTAAGGATCAAGAGGCTGTAGCATCTGTGCAATACTTTAAGATTTAGTATACTGAAAGTACACAAAATAAGTAAATAAGCAAAAGGAAAAAGTAGCATGGAGTACGGTCGGTTGGAAACTAGTGTATACTTCCAAGAGTCCTTCCATTAGATTCACACAGGATGTTTCTAACTCATCTAAGCAAGAAATGATGTGTTATCTACCAGGAAAATTAACCTGAGCCTTGGAGTGGAGGGGAGTGTGTGTGTGTGTGTGTGTGTGTGTGTGTGTGTGTGTGTATGTGTGTAGGGTGGTGGGGGTCAGTCATCAAATTTACCAGAAGTTTATGTTCACAAACTATTGTTCTAATAGCTTAGGCACTGATAAGCAGCCTTATCAATTAGGGTGATAGACTAGCAGTGTTAGACTTGCCTTTTTAACTCATTTCTGTACACATGTGTACTAATTGCCGCAGTCTGGCTGGGCATAAATCACTCAAGAAGGAACAAACTTTATTTCGAACTCCCCCAAAAGCCACCCAGGCAGCCCTTCCAGGAACCCCACACACCAACCTGAACTCCCTCCACCTCACTAACCAAGCAAACTCCCCAGGAATCCCCAGAGCTCCAAAGTAGTGGACAGCAGGGGTCTATATACAATTGAATACACAGCCTGTTTCAATCCAGCATCATCTTAATGGCTCGCCTCTCAACCATTACTTCTGGGAAAATGCCAGGGGCCATTCCGACTGGGCTGTGACTCTCAACACTAATAGCTTTTGCATACTACTCATTTGTAAGGGATTACTTTTCCATCATTTTATTACTTTGTTATGTCTTCCTATATTAAATGAGATTTCTCCTAAATTTTAAAATTCCTTTAATAAAAATACCATTGTGATACCTATTTTTTTCCTTTCAACAATTGTTTGGCTTGTGTTTTACCTCTGAGCTATATTCCCAACCTTTTTGTTTTTAATTTTTTTGAGACAGTCTTGCTCATTGTTTAGAGCCTTGCTAAGTTGCTAAGACTGGCCTTGATTTACCATCCTTCTGCCTCTGCTTCAGCTTTCAAGCCACTGGGATTATAGGCATGTGCCATTGTGCCCAGCTGTAATATTTCTTTCACTTGTATATTGGAAATTTGGGGATTATTTAGAAAAACCTGCTGGTAGTGGAAGTGTAAATTGCTACTTAACCTTTCTAGAAAAGCAGCTTTAACCTTTGGGATACTATCATTCTCAATTAGACCTGATATTTTTTAGCAGTCCCAATTATCTGTTAAATTTTAGTATGTGGTCAGTTATTTTGTAAATGTCTTCAAAAGAACAAAAAGAAGATTAAAAAATATTAGAAGAACCCCCCCCCCCTTTAAAATCACCATATTGGTCTATTGGGTCACTATATAAATTTAACATAACATTATCAAAATATTTTTTATTTTTCCTTTGTCAAACATTTGGTTATTTTGTCTTGCTAAAGCTTATTTTATCATAACTCTTTAGTTATTCCCAACTATGCTAATAAAGAGTAATATAGAAAAAACCCCCCACAAAATGGTAAAGTAAAAGACATCTCTTTACTTTTTAAAAATTATAGCATCAAAATACTCTACCACCTTTTTTGATGGTGTTTACCACTGAGCTACATTCCCAAACTTTTTTCTTTTTTCTTTTTGGTGGTGCTGGGGATTAGAACCCAGGGTCTTGTGCATGAGAGGCAAGCCCTCTACCAATTGAGCTACATCAACTTTTTGTTTTTATTTTTTGAGACCGTCTTGCTCATTATTTAGGGCCTTGGTATGTTGTTAAGACTGGCCTTGGTAGTACTGGCTATTGAACCTAGAGCCTTGGGCATGCTAGCCAAGCACCATACCATTGAGCACCACCTGTAGCCCTGTATCATCTTTCTTTCTTTTTATTAGTTTTTTTCAGTTGTAGAGGGACACAACACCTTTATTTATTTATTTGTTTGTTTGTTTGTTTTTTGTGGTGCTGAGGACTGAACCCATTGCCTCACATGTGCTTGTAGGCAAGTGGTCCACCACTGAACCACAATCTCAGTCCCCTGCATCATCTTTTTTTTTTTTTTTAATTTTTTTTATTGGTTATTCAAAACATTACAAAGATTGCAGAATCACATTGGTTACACATCCACACCTGCATCATCTTTTAAGTCACTGTCACAACATAATTAGAGGTCCTTTCCAAATGATGGTGTTTCATGGGATTTTCTTATACAAAACTTAAATTCTTATTTAAGTGAAACATTTTCAAGATGATTATTCTGGTGACAAAATGGGGAGAAATATTAGAGTTTAAGATTTAAAACCTTTGTGAATACTGAAAGATGAAAGTGAAATTAAAAAGATGGGTGAAAGTGGAGTGGGGTGGTACACACCTATAATCTCAGCTACTTGGGAAGCTGAGGAAGGATTATTGCAAGTTTGAGGCTAGCCTGGACAATTAAGTGAGGCCCTGTCTCAAAAAATAAAGAGGATTGGGTGTGTGTGTGTGTGTGTGTGTGTGTGTGTGTGTGTCTCTCTCTCTCTCTATGTGTCTATGGATGTAGCTTAGTGGTAGAGTATAAGTGGGTTTGATTCCTAGTACTTCAAAAAAAATAAACAAGATGAGAAAATGGACAAAGGATGATTCTAAAGAATAGTAGGTACAGTGGACTCACAGATGTTACTATTTATACATATGTCCTAATTTAACAAAAATAAGACAGTCTTTAAGTACTTCCCTTCTGTGTGCCACACATTCCTATATTTCTCACTTTTGTTATATAATGGATAAAGGTGATTGTGACTGATTTTTGCACGCTTGTTCATGTCTCTTTAGAAGTAGAATTGCAGGAACAAGGTAATATAAAAGGAGGGGCTGTGAGAGTATACACATTTGTGTTTGTTTCTTCCAAGAAGACTCTTACTTCCTTTTTCCCCACATATTTTTAAGAATCATCTAGTGGCAAGTGGGTGTGCTTTCACAAAACTGTAATCCTAGTGGCTCGGGAGGCTGAGACAGGAGGATAAGAGAGTTCAAACCCAGTCTCAGGAATTTATCGAGACCTTAAGCCACTGGGTGAAACCCTGTCTCTAAAAAAAATTTACAAAAAATGGCTGGGGGTGTGGTTCAGTGGTTAAGTGCCCCTGAGTTCAATCCCTGGCACCAAAAAAAAAAAAAAAAAAGGAATTAGCTAATGGTCCATGTTATAGTTAAAATACCTGATGTGTTTCAGAGTATAAAGATGTCATTATTTTTCTCCTAACCTTGTTTACCATTTTCCTGTAAAAATCTTGTCATTTTCAAGTAATTGTCATGTTTTCTGAAACAAGTGGTCTGCTTAGTAATTTTCCTTCCTGAGTATCTTTTGAATTTTGAGGAATTAGAATAGCCTTGTGTTATTGAAGGGTTGTGCATGTTCTATCTTTGTTGACCTTTGCTCACCTGGAGCTCTTTTTTCTGGTTTTATTGCTATTCTTATGTTTACTGTCCTGCCCTAGTTTCCAATGGGTAAATTCTCCACTTAATGCGCCATCTCCATTTTGGCCCTGGGCCACTTTGAGTCCTCTTAGAAGTAACAAAATTCAAATCCCTTTTCTTTTGTGTTCTTACTTAGCTTATTTGAGGTCTCTATAATTACATTCCATAATATCCCATACCTGATTTTAATTCTTTATTAAAAGGTTTCCACTAGCTCAGATATAATTTTTTAAAAATAATTTTGTATACTTTTCTTTGGTTTAGGATCTTGTTTATATGTTAAACAGAAGCTTTTGGATTCCAAAAGTCCCCTTCCCCATTTCTAGCTCTTCTGGTAGCACTTAAAACATTAACAATCAAACTTATTTCTCTCTGAAGCCTCATTTTTTGAAGGCAGAGTAAGTAGATTTTACTGTTATGTGCATGGTGAGCTGATAGCAAAAAAACATTTAATATCAGTATAATATCATAACTCTTCCTTCCTCCTTCTTCCTCTTACTTAGAAAAATATTAAAAAAGAGAATGTTTTTCTAGTCACATCTTTCAGTCTACACTCTTGTCTCTTCCTTCTTCCCTAACTTGCCCCATGAATGTCTTGTCTTTTGCATCTCCTACTTTTGTTTGATACCTTTAGGTGTCATTTTAGGCTTTAGCTTTTATTTGGGGGGTGGGGTACAGGGGATTGAAATCAGGGCACTCAACCACTGAGCCACATCCCTAGCCCTATTTTGTATTTTATTTAGAGATAGGGTCTCACTGAGTTGCTTAGTACCTTGTTGTTGCTGAGGCTGGCTTTGAATTTGTAATCCTCCTGCCTCAGTTTCCAGAGCTGCTGGGATTATAGGTGTGTGTCACTGGGCCCAACAGGCTTTAGCAGTTTTTTAAGAAAGTCCCCCCCCCCCCAACGACACTGATAGACTGGGATATGGGTAGATGTGGGTAGAGATGCATGGTTTGAAGTGATGGGACATGGGAATGATAACGGCCACATAACATAAAACATAGGTTAGGTATGCATTATTTTTCATTGTGCTTTATAAAAGTGAACTACAGTGGTTCTGTTGATTCATAATTGATAATTTATATACTCGTATTTTCTGGCTTTGACACTCACCTGTATCTGGCTAGCAAATATTTATCGACTGATTTTATGACAAGATATGCTACTTTTTTTTTTTTTAATCTTTATTTTTATGTGGTGCTGAGAATTGAACCCAGGACCTCGCACGTGCTAAGCGAGTGCTCTACCACTGAGCCACAACCCCAGCCCAAGATATGCTACTTCTGACATATTCTCAACTGAGATATTTTCCAAGCATTATTTTATTCATTTATTTTTTGGTATTGGTCATTGAACTCAAGGGCACTCGACCACTGAGTCACATCCCCTGCCCTATTTTGTATTTTATTTAGCAACAGAGTCTCACTAAGTTGCTTAACGCCTCGCCATTGCTAAGACTGGCTTTGAACTCGTTATCCTCCTGTCTCAGCCTCCCAAGCCACTGGGAATACAGGCGTGAGACATCTCGCCCAGCTCCAAGCATATATATTTCTTATAAAAAGTTTCTAGAATGGTGTTGAAAGTAGGCATTATGTTAATATTTATTAATTCTTTATATATCCAGGACTCCTCGTCCAGTCATTGTGGAGCCCATGGAGCAGTTTGATGATGAAGATGGCTTGCCAGAGAAGCTAATGCAGAAAACTCAGCAATATCATAAGTAAGATTTTATTAATAAAGATATTTTAGATATGTGCTATCGGGGTGTTTATTTTATCATATTTACTGTCTAGTACTATTGGGTTATACGGTATTCTGTGTAGTCATACAGTCTGGTTAATAGAGTAATCTGGTTTATGTTGAATGCTAGTTGTCTTTTTGTGTGTGAAACATTAATTTTACTTAGAATAATCTTTCCTTTTATACTGTGGTAGAGGTAGGTGGTTAGGAGGAGACATGCTAGAGAAAAATGAAATCTAGATAATGTGAAAATATATCTTCAGTTAGTATGTTTCAGGTGTATTTAAGTAGAAAGAAGACTTTTGGGTGGGTAGGGAGTAGTGTTGGGAGGTCAAATATCCTGGCACAGAGGAAGAACTATTTTACAGGTTTAAAAAAAAAGCCCATTTTCAAAATGCTGTAAATTTTATCAGTTGCCCCCTCCCCCTTTTGAATCACTTGTTTTTGGAAATAATTTTTTCTTTATATTTTTATTTTTTAGTTGTAGTTGGACAACTAAAATAAAATCTTTATTTTATTTTTATGTGGTGCTGAGGATCGAACCCAGGGCCTTGCACATGCTAGGCGAGTGCTCTATCACTGAGCCACAATCCCAGACCCTGCCTTTTTTTAAAAAATATTTTTTAAGGTATTAGAATATCTTTATATTTATTTATTTATTTATTTAATGAATGTGCTGAGGAATGAACCAAGGGCCTTACGCGTGTGAGGCAAGCTCTCTACCACTGGGCTACAACCCCAACCCTATCAGTTGCCTTTTTTATTTAGTGTGGTACAATTGTATTTGCATAAGTTGTCTGTAAATACTTTGTTTTTATAAACAGTCACTTTATTGTCTTTGTGCCAAGCAGTATTCTGGGTGTTACTAGTGCAGTCAAATAGGTAGTTGGGTGCATCTGATTTTAGAGGATCTGTCCTGGCAGGGAGTACCAACATGTGATAACAAGCCAAAGGACTGAACTCTGAGTCTTGAAATAATCCATATATATAGCAGATTGGAAGATCAGAAGGAATCAAAAAAGACTGAGAAAGGGGGTCAGTCATTGGAATAG
The DNA here is from genome assembly GCF_048772815.1 of Callospermophilus lateralis. NCBI lineage: Eukaryota > Metazoa > Chordata > Mammalia > Rodentia > Sciuridae > Callospermophilus > Callospermophilus lateralis. Next base: position 25,916,401 of record NC_135316.1, on the reverse strand, counting down.
GGGAGTCAACTAGCAGCAAACTGAGTCCTGGAGCAAGGGAAGAGTATTCACTAGTAATGGATCATAATTCAGAACCATAATGCTGTTCTTCAAAGACTTAACTATGACTTCCTGTTTGCTTGACATTTTCTTGTTATATCTTACCATTACAAATTTGAGATAGTGTACACTTTTGGATTGTGAACTGGAATTATTAAAGAACTGGAATTATAAGAGTCTTAAACAAAAGTGGGATTTAATACAATTTTTTTTTTTTAAAGAAATCTAGTTAATTTTCCTAGATTTACTACTAAAGAGTCAGGTTCAGGAGAAAATGCTCACAGAGGATAAAAAGCAAGTTTAAAATTTAATTCTGGGTCCAAAAATCCATGTTGTTTTCCTAGAGAGAAAGAGAAGAATTCTTATATTTATTTTATAGTCAGTCTCAGAGTTAGGACTGCTGTCTAATATACAGTTCTTAGTAAATTAGTGATTGGTATATCATCTTACTTCTTCACCCTTCCAAGTTAATACTTTATAAAGAAAAGATGGAAATTTATTTTGCAGGTATAGAATATCTAGATCATGACTAACCTTTGAATGTCCTCATGTCCTCAAAGCTTTTTTTTTGTTATTACATCTTTCCCTCTGTGACAACCTTATGCTTTATCTTTCTGAAATTGGTCCCACCTCTTATCTTTCTTTCTCTACCTCAAAATAAAAGTTAAAATTTACAGATGCAAATTATAGGTGGGATGAAGATTGTATTGTGGGGGCTGGGGTTATGGTTCAGTGGTAGAGTGCTCGCCTAGAATGTATAAGGTACTGGGTTCAATCCTTAGCACCACATAAAGATAAATAAATAAAGATATTATGTCCATCTACAACTAAAAAAATATTTAAAAAAAAAGATTGTATTGTGTTCCTATGATCCTCTTAAAGTTCTCATAGCCAGTAATAATTGATTTTTAAAAAAATTTTAGATAACATTCATAGACCTTTATTATTATTTTTTAATTGGTCATTTGTTTGCTCATCATTTATGTTATTTCTCTCAAAATATATATATACTAAATTTACATGATGGGGCCAGATACTGTACTTGAGGGACCACAGTTAACAGACTGATGCTCATATTGAATTTAAAATATTTTGTTAGCACTTAAAACAAGTTGTGGGTTAGGCCTTTGATTTTTGGCTCAGCCAGTTAACCTGTTTATTAATAAATAAAGTTTATTTATTAACAATGATTTCTAACAGTTTTTATTACTAAAATATTACATTTTGCCATGTAATCAGAGTACTACCTATATGATGAAGAGCCTTGAACATTATAAATACTCAGTAAATGGTAGAGTATTCTCTGATGTTGTTGTTTACTTTTTAAGCATACATTTCTTTATGTTTTTAATGTAAACTTAGGGAAAGAGAACAGCCACCACGTTTTGCTCAACCTGGAACATTTGAGTTTGAGTATGCATCTCGATGGAAGGCTCTTGATGAAATGGAAAAACAGCAGCGTGAGCAGGTTGATAGAAACATCAGAGAAGCCAAAGAAAAACTGGAGGCAGAAATGGAAGCAGCTAGGCATGAACACCAATTAATGCTAATGAGGCAAGGTAAAAACATAAATATGGTGTGATATTTTCATATAGATATGGTGTGATATTTTCATATAGATATGATGTGGTATTTTCTTCTGAGATTTACTTATGTGTCCACTGACATGTATTACTACTTAAGTTCCTATTTAGGAGTCTAAAGACAAGAGTTGGTACTCAATATTTTCCTTTGCTGCCAAGTTTTTTCTTTGATAAGTGGATGCTGATCCATAGTCAGGGACTGAGGGATGCATAGGGAAGAATGAAGGAAAATAGAAAGGAGTGAGGGGAGGGCTGGGAAGGTGGGGATGAGAAGGACAGTAAAATGAGATAGACATTATACATGTATGATATACACGTAGTATGATTAAAGTATGATTACACTACTGGTGTGACTCAGCACCATCTATAGGCAGAGTATTGAAAAGTTATGCTCTGTTTGTGTACAGTTTGTCAAAATGCATTCTAGTGTCACGTATAACTAATTAGAACAAATTAAAAAAAGAAAAAAATGTGAAAACAACAGCAAAAAAATTGTTTTTTTCTGAGAGAATTTCTTTTATAAAAACATGAAATTATTTCAGGTTGAGTAAGCACCCAAAATGCTTGGGACTAGGAGTATTTCAGATTTCAGGTTTTTGGATTAACAATGCTTGCTCAGTCTTATATAAGTTCTAACTATGTTGAGTAATTTGTTAGAGATAATTCAGTGGTGTTAAATTTTGCCAGTAGCAAATATATACTTTATAGGCAAAAAGAGAAGTATAGTGGGCAATTCTTGATAGTTTTAGTTAAGTCATAAAACCATATATCAAGATTATTTGTTGGAAATTAAGACAGATACTGGTGATTTATAAATTATTGCTACATGCCAAAATGATATAGATGGATAACCTAGAAGAGATATAAAAAGATCCATGTGCGCTGATGGATATGGGGATTTAGAAAGAGTAAATTCCTAGTAATGAGCTGGAAGGTACTTGAGACTATGCTAACAGAACTTCTAAGAGCACTGCTAATGGGCCATAATGTTCTCTCATTCCCTTCTTGGATACCAAATAATATGATAAACCATTTAAACGTGTCAGAAGCTCACTTCCCTTTTTGTCGTCTTTAGCTTTTTAAATACCTGTCTTTGTTGTTCATATCTCTCTTCCCTTTTCTGATCTTTAATTTTCAAAATAATTTTTTCTGGTCCTTCCTGCCACCACTCTTTGCCATTACGCCTCATAGTTTTATTTTCTTTAAGTATAGGATTACTTTCTCTTCTTCAGGTCATTTATTTGTTTGTTTATTTTTGTTTTTGGTGGTACTAGGGATCAAACTCAGGGCCTCATACTCTACCACTGAGCTACATCCCCAGCCTGGCTCTTTACTTTTTTCTTCCTCCCTCCCTCCCTCCCTCCCTCCCTCCCTCCCTCCCTCCCTCCCTCCCTTCCTTCCTTTTTGTAGTTGTAAATGAACACAATGCTTTTATTTTATTATTTTATTTTTATGTGGTGCTGAGGATCGAACCTAGTGCCTCACACATGCTAGGCAAGCTCTTTGCTGCTGAGCAGCTATAGCCCCAGCTCTTTACTTTACTCTTAAGTTTTTCATTTTTGTTTTTTAAGTTAGCATTTCAGTTAATATTTATCTTCAGTTAGCTGTCCGCAGAGATTGAGGCGCTACAGTTATCTCTCTGCCTATGTGCAGTATGTTTATGAGACTTTCTTCTTTCTGATGTTTTCCTTCTGTAAACCATTCAATATACTTCAGAGTTATTGTTTCTTTAAAAGGTAAATATTTGTTTATTCAACTCTAAATCATTTTGGTTAATTTCTGTTACTTTTTGAATAAAGTATAAGGTATGGGTTTTAATTCTCCTGTCTTGGTTTGTAGAGTTGCTAGAATTACAGGTGTACCAGCCCTTCCAGCCTTTTTTTTTTTTTTTTTTTAATTTTTTTTTCAGTTTTCGGCAGACACAGCATGTTTATTTTATTTTATGTGTTGCTGAGGATCGAACCCAGCGCCCCGCGCATGCCAGGCAAGCGCGTTACCACTTGAGCCACATCCCCAGCCCTTTTTTAAAATTTTAAAATTTTTTTTATTTTTTAGTTTTTTAGGTGGACACAATATCTTTAGTTCTTTTTTTTTTAATGTGGTGCAGAGAATCGAACCCAGTGCCTCACGCATGTTAGGCAAGCACTCTACCACTTGAGCCACATCCCTAGTCCCTCCCCCCGCTTTTTAAATTAGTCTCAGGCTGGCCACTAACTCCTTGGTTCAAACCATCCTCCTGCCTCGGTCTCCCAAATAAGTTGGGACTTCAGGTGTTTACCATGTACCTGGCTCCCATCTGGGGTTTTTATTTTTTTTATTTTTTGGTACTGAGGCTTGAACCCAGGGACTCCAGACTACTGAGCCATTCCCCAGCCCATTTTGGGAAGGTAGGGGTGGGGTTGTTACCGGGGATTGAACTTAGTCCTATTTTGTATTTTATATAGAGACAGGGTCTCACTGAGTTGCTTAGCGCCTCACTTTTGTTGAGGCTGGCTTTCAACTTGTGATCCTCCTGCCTTACCATCTGTTTTTGATCATCAGCATAGTTCTTGAATTTTCTTATCTTTGTTACCCTAACTTAATACAACTCTAAGCAGATAGTATAAACTCTTCACCATGTATTTTTCTGTTACTTTCTCTCTTTCCACTACTGAGCTTTTCTTTGTTGTGTTGCCTTTTTTTTCCTTTTAATATTTTTACAAAATTTTCCTTTTGTATTTATAAATTGAGTAATAAAAGTATATTTATTTCCTTTAAATGATGATTCCCAACTACCAAAGAAAGAAGGACAAGGAAATAACTATATTTGATCATCCTTTTGATTTTCCTGTAATTTTTGTTATCTTACCTCTTATTTTTTTGGATTTATGGCATTGACTTAATCTTCCCTCCCTTTGTCTTTTTTGTACCGTCCCTTCCTCTTTCTTGTACTGGGATGGAATCCACATCTTATTATGATGAACATTCTCTCTACCTCTGAGCTATACTCTCAGCCCCATCTTTAATCATAATTCTCGTATGTGCTTAAATCTTAACCTTACTGTATATAGGTTCAGGCATGACTTGACTACTGTTCATTACTTATTGCTGTTTATTCTCAATTATCCTCTGTAATAAGGGCATAGAAACAGTATTTCTTTTTGGGGGGTGGGTGCTGGGGATTGAACTGGGGCTCTTGACCACTGAGCCACATCCCCAGCCCTATTGTGTATTTTATTTAGAGACAGGGTCTCACTGAGTTGCTTTAGCAACTCACTGTTGCTGGGGCTAACTTTAAACTCGGGATCCTCCTGCTCGGCCTCCCAAGCCATTGGGATTATAGGTGTGTACCACTGTGCCTGGCTGAAATAGTATTTCTTGAGCTCTTGCATGTGCTGAAATATTATCTATAATCTTTGTTATACGTGTGAAATCATGTATATTTCCCTACCCTTTCTTTCTTAATTGGTAACATGTTGTAGAATCTTCTAGCATTTTGTGTTTCTGTAGTCTAAAATAATCCTGAATTTGTATTATAATTGCTTTATTACATTGTTATTTCTGTTTGTAATACTGGGCAATGAATCCAGGACCTTGCACCATAATAGACAAGCATTCTGCCACTGAGCTGTGTTGTGTCTTGAGTCCTTTTTTTTAAAGGAAAAATTATTTGAGAGTCCCTTTTTTATTTTTTCATTTTTAGTGGTAGATGAATAACAATACCTTTATTATTTATTTATGTGATGCTGAAATTCAAACCTATTGCCTCACGCATGAGAAGCAAGCACTCTACTTTTTTTTTTTTTTTTTTGAATATTTTTAGTTGTCAGTGGACCTTTATTTTATTTATTTATTTTTATGTGGTGCCGAGGATCGAACCCAGGGCCTTGCCCATGCTAGGCAAGTGCTCTACTGCTGAGCCACAACCCCAGCCCGAGGGTGACTACTTTCCAAGGAAGCTTGCTGGTGGGGATGATACTAAGCTCTCTGTATACTCTGTTTTCTCCTGCTGTACATAGGTACCTGTGAATAAAGTTGAGTTTATGAAATCAGGCACAGTAGGAAATTAACAACAATAAAATAATTATACCTATATTGTAGCAACATTTATTTAAAACTTTTGAATTGTTTATTTTTCATTTAACATTTTTTGCACTGTGATTAACTGCAACTACAGAAAGCAGAATTGTAGATAATTCGACATCACTTATTTTTAGTAATTTTCACCTAGAAAGATATTTATCATGCTAGTGCATAAATGTATAAACTTTAGTAAAATCTCAGTATCTTTGGATCTTAGTGACTTTTTTTTTTGCCAGGGGAGGTACTGAGGATTGAACTCATGGGCACTCAACCATTGAGTCACATCCCAAGACCTATTTTGTATTTCATTTAAGAGACAGGGTCTCACTGAATTCCTTAGCACCTCACTGTTGCTGAAGATGGCTTTGAACAACTCCCAAGCTGCTGGGGTTGCAGGCATGTGCCACCGTGCCCAGCTCGGATGTTAGCAACTTTTAACATACAGTTTAGTAAGTGTAAAATATTAAGTTTTATTTTAAAAATCATAGTAACCCTGCTAAGTATCAGGTAACTGTGCTTAATTGATTAGATTGTTAGAGGCTTTGAGTTAATTATACTGTTGTTAAGAGTGAGGAAATATGACCTGAGATGTTAAAGCATCTCTGTTTTGTTTTTTATTTTTTTTAGGTTCTAGGCATTGAAAGTGGTCTTGTTCACATTGTTTTTGAGCTTCCCTGTTCTGCCCCCTTCTTTCAGGATTTTTCTCCTTGTTGCACTTCTTCATAAGACATTAACATAGTGCTAATTGTGTTGAGAGAGTTCTTTGGGTTTTATGCGGTAACCTAGTTCATTATATCTGTTTGGTCTGATTCTTAAGTGCCAGACTTAATTATACAATATACAAATTTACAATATAATTGTACACATATTTTGACACTAATAGAGAATTTTTTATTCTTGTTGACATAAAAACACAGAAAATAAACTAAAAATATTAATGTGTAGTCAATATTTTCTAGATCTGATGAGACGTCAAGAAGAACTCAGACGCTTAGAAGAACTCAGAAACCAAGAGCTGCAGAAACGAAAGCAAATACAGCTGAGGTAAAGCAACATCACTGTAACATAACATGAAAATATGTAATTGTGTGAATTTTAAATAAATGTTCTACTACCCATTATAAATAAGTTATACAAGTAGGAATATGCTGAAAACAAATAAATAAGAAAATTGATTATTTTTGACTCCATGTAGGGGATAATAATTTTCTTAAGATTTTTTTAGCTGGTTAAGGGTACTTTGATTGCATATTCTTTGGAGTTAAATAATGAGCTTAGGTGATGTTGCATATGATTTATTAGATATTATTTTCAGAGATGGATATGTTTGAATTGCCATTAGTTTTTATTTTTTTCATGTGTGACACTACTAGATGTCCCTTATGTATTTTTTGCTTCTGATAATTGTTGAAAAGATTTATGGAAGTGGACTCCATTGTAAAAAGCATTTAAAATCATAGTACATAAGTTAACCATAATGATTAACTGGGGGCTGGTGATGTAGCTCAGTTGGTAGAATGCTTGCCCCTCATGCACAAGGCCCTGGGTTCAACCTCCGGAAGGAAGGAAGGAGGGAGGGAGGGAAGAAGGAAGGAAGGAAAGAAGGAAGGAGGAAGACTGTGGTTGATTCATAAGATATAATTTTTACATTTGACAGTTTTCCTTGTGCCTGCAGTATTTTATTGTGAAGTATAATGGGATACATAATCTCTTTATAAATTATAATAAGGAAATGTCCTGAACAAGGTTATGATGGTTGAAACAAACTTAGAAATTTTGGTTTTGAAAGATCTATAAAAATAGCAAGTACTTGTGGTTAGAAGTAACTTGTTCATGGAAAGTAAAAGTAACGAAGAAAGTGAAAAACCGAGTCTGAAGCTTTTCTAGTTTGCAGATAGGTGATATTCAGTATGTTTTGATGTATTTTTGTAGTTTTGTCTTTGTACCTGTTTACATCAATGTTTGGTGTGTGTGTGTGTGTGTGTGTGTGTGTGTGTATCTGTTTTGGAACTACTGTGATTTTTACTTTACCCAAGTCATTTCCAGATTATAGTCCTTGAATAGGCAGCATCAGCATTCTTACCCAGAGAATTGTTAGAAATGCAAAGTCTCAAACTTAACCTCCAGAACTACTGAATTAAACTTGATTTTAGAGCCAAGCCATGCGGTTCCGGTGCAGCAGTTGTTCACATGAATGTTCTACCTCAGGGATTGTTTTTCAACTTTGTTATTTTTGCTGCTTTTCTTTTTATGTGAACATGTTTAGCTGAGCACTGTGGCAGACACCTATAATCTCAGCTCTTGGAAGCTGAGGCAGGAGGATGATGAGTTAAAAGCCAGCCTCAGCAATTTAACGAGGCCTTAAGCAACTTAGTGAGATCCTGTCCCAAAATAAAAAAATAAAAAGGACTGGGGATGTGGCTCAGTGGTTAAGTGCTGTTGGGTTCAATTCCCAGCACCAATAAATAAATAGATAGATAGATTGATTAATTAATTAATTAATTCAAATCTACTCTTAACAAAAAGGACACAAATACCTCTCCTAACTTAAAACCTTATCTAAATCTAGCTTCCTCTTATATTTTGACTTGACAGCTAGACTTTTTGAAATTGTACTCTACCTTTTAACTGCCTCCCCCCTCAAAAGAAAGAAAGAAAGAAAAAGAAAAAACCCTAAATAATCAAAACAGATAACATGCATGTGGAGTGGAGTGGGTGGGGGTGGCCCAGAGTAGGATACCGAAATACAAATGAACCAATTACAAATGAATAATATAATCATACTGAAGTGTGTGTGTGTGTATTTTTCATTTTAGTCTTTCAGTTTTTGTGCAGTGTACTTATTCAGAGAAAGAAAAATTACTTTTTAAAAAGTAATAAATTGCCAGGTGTGATGGCACATGCCTATAATCTCAGCCACTTGGGAAGCTGAGGTAGGAGGATAACAAGTTCAAGGTCAGCTCCAGCAACTCTGCAACTTAGTGACACCCTGTCTCAAAATAAAAAAAAAAAAAGAAAACACTGCTTGTCAAGTTTTTGGTGAAGTATCAGAGAATATCCACAATAAACAGATGGGCTACTAAAATAAGCGCACACACACACACACACACACTTATGTGATTTTCTTTATGTAAAGCAATATTTGCTACAGATTGAATATAGAAGCAGATATGACAACCATAATAGTTCCTCAGTAATGGCAGGGAAATTCTGCTTCCCTACCACACTGCCTGGGAAGGCCACCAGGATTCTGTTTCCTAAAATAGGAAACTAGAATTCCATTTAGTTAATAATTTTTATGAATTTATATGTACATTAAACATATACTTTCTGAAACTTATAAAAACCTAAGGTTAGTCATAATAAATTGCATGCATCTTTAAATTTTGAAAGTTTTTTTTTTTTAAGTATTAAGATAAAAGAACATTTATTGGGCATTTCTGTCAGACACTATCATTTGTCTAGAAGTTTGTGAAGTTCACTTGAGGTCAGATAGATGGGCAGGCAGGATGGAATGCCTGAAGGATGTATTCCTCAGACCATGGTTCTTGATATGTTTTTTTCCTAATTTTGGGCCATGGTTCTCAAATGTTTTTCACCTTATGGTGCTTTAAGGATCCCCTGAGACTGGCCCAGATTATCTTTATCATTTTTTGATCTTAGGGATTGAACCCAGCAGTATTTTGAAACAGGTTCTTGCTAAATTGCCAAGCCTGGCCTCAAACTTGTAATTCTTCTGCCTCAGGCTCCTGAGTAGCTGGGATTACAAGTATGTGCTACTGCACCTGGTTTATGGACCTTTAGGTGAACATATATAGAGATATATGAACATAAATAGAGATAATGAGACCCTATTTTCTCCAAAAGGCTAAAATTAAAGTGAATCTGTGGTGCTGGTTTAGAGACAGATATAATAATGAATTCAGTGATGTTTAACATTAACACATGCAGAAATACAGATGTTTTTATGTGTGAATTAATATATAATTATATTTCATGACTCCATTGACCAAGAGGCCCTAGAATTAGTGGTATCCTAGTAAATATGAGTATATTTAGTATCCACATCTTTGTTTCTAAGAACTCTCATATAAGAAATGAGGATTGATAGAAACACTGAAAACCCATGATGTGATTAGAATGTCTTGTGCCAAAGAGTAAAGAAGCATTCAAAAAAGGATAGAGTATATCAGAAGAACTGGGAGCTTTATGAAGGAGTTCCTTATGCCCACGGTAGAATGATTTTAGCAACAAAATAAACAGTAATTGTCAGGTTTTTTCAAACATTTGATTTTAAGCCATAGAATAAAATAAATATCCATGAATCCATACTGATAAAAGCAATTGAATAAATAAATAATTAGAGGGCTAGAAAGGGCAGCTCCCCTTTAAAGTAAGATTCTAATAGATGCAGGAAGAATGAAAGCAATAAAGTCATTGATCAGCAAAAACTGTAGTAATAATTATTACAGAGAAGATTTATTGAAAGAAGCTAAAGTTGGTAGGCAAAAAATTGAAAAACAGGGTTTTTGCATAATTTCAAGTTTGTATTAAGTACAAATAGAAAACAAAGTGAATAAAATCCATCAGACACCTCGAAAACTGTTAAAATTCCTATCATTCATATTAAATCAGTTGACTTCAGTCACCCCTTGATACTATTTAATGAGGATACAACATGATTTCTGTGGTTTTATTACTAAATAGGCATATTGTCATTTCAGTTATGACAAAACATCAGGCAAATCCAAATTGAAGGGTCTTCTAAAAATTTTTTTCTTTTAGAAAGTGTCAGGTTCGTGAAAGAAAGACTGAAGTGTTAAGAGACTGGAGGAGGAGGCTAGTAATAATTAAAAGCAGCTTGGGATTCTGATAAGTTCCTGGAACAGAACAACATTAGAGGGGAAAATTGAATTAGGTTTATAGTTATTAGTGGGTAATTATCATATTTTACCAATGTTTGTTCCTGATTTTTATAATTGTATCTTCGTAAGGTAAATGTATTATTTAATGGAAATTAGATGAGGTATACATAGGAGTGTTGTACTATTTTTGCAAGTTTTCTGTTAAAGTACTATAGGTTTTGGATATAGTGTAGGGAACAAATGACATAAGTTATTTCACTTTTGAAATGAACTCTTTATTTTTTTATTTATTTTTTTGTTGGTGCAGGGATTAAACCCAGGGTAAGGGAAGCATTCTACCAACTGATAATAGTCCCAATTTCCCCTCATAAGAATTTTGATTTTAAAAAATATGATAACTTGTCTTAAAATAAAAGAAAATCATCTGGCTAAAACTGCTACTGAGTAAGATAGCTTTAATTGTTAAACCAAATAACCTGGACTCTGCCTTTATATTTTTACCTTAGTTGGAATAGAAAAACCTTGCTTAGAAAAGTATGTTTTCAGAGAAACTAAAGAATTTCTTTGGAGTTAGAAAGGTTTTTAGTTTCTTTTTCAATGCTATAATAAATTACGTAAATTTTCATGAGCCACTTAATTCTTCAGAGGCTGGGTTCTACCTGTGACTTGTCTACTTACTAGTTTTTTTTTAAAAGGGGTTACTATAGATTTAACCAGGGGCAAATTATCACTGAGCTACATCCTCAACCTTTTTATTTTTTATTTTGAGACAGGGTCTGACTGCATTGCTTAAGGACCTCAGCAAGGTCTTAAATTTGTGATCCTCCTGTCTCAGCCTCCTGAGTCACTGGTATTACAGTCACATGTCACTGTACCTGGCTGTTTAGTAGTTTTCATCATTTACTTTTTGCTTCATTTCTTTTCTTCTCAACACTTTCCTGCCTATCCATTTATTTCCTAAATCTTTCAGTATATTACATTATTTTTTTTCACAGTTTTGGGGATTAAAGCCAGGGGCACTCTACCACTGAACACTTTTTTTCCCCCAACGCTTTTTTTTTTTTTTTTTTTTTCATTTCAAGACAGGGTTAAATAGCAGAGATTGGACTCAAATTTTTAATCTTCTTACCTCAACTTTCTGAATCTCTGGGATTACAGGTATACACCATTATGCCCAGCCAGCACATTATTTTAAAGTCCTTATGATGTGTTGGGTCAGCTTTTCTTTCCTATAACCCAAATACCTGACAGAACAAATTAGAGGAGGAAAGAATCTTTTATTTTGGTTTACTGTTTCAGAGGATTCAGTCCATGATCAGTTACCTGCATGATTAGTAAGGCAGAACATCATGATGTCAGTACTTGACAGAGGGAAGCAAAGAGGAAGAAAGACAGGAAGGAGCTGGGGACATGTACACTTTGCAGGACATGCCCCTATAACCCACTTACTCCAGGTAGGTTCTACCTCCCATTAGTTCATTCGGCTATCAATTCATTCATCAAATGAGTTAATTCACTGGTAAGGTCAGAGCACCCATGATCTCATCATTGACCGAAAGCTCTATTTTTGAATTGCTGCATTGGGGACCTTGCTTTTCAATATATTACCTTTTTAGACATTACAGATTCAAATCATAATAGAGAGATAATGGGTCCATAGAACGTACTGTAAGCTTAGGCGGGCTGGGTAGAGTGCTCAGTGGTAGAGTGCTCACTTAGCATTCAAGAGGCACTGGGTTCAATTCTCAGCACCACATAAATGTAAAATAAAGATATTGTGTCCACCTAAAACTAAAAAAATAAATATTTAAAATAAGTAAATTTTAAAAAATAACAGAAGGCATCTGAGCACAGTGGCACATTCCTATAATCCCAGCAAATTGGGAGACTGAGGCAGGAGGATTGTGAGTTCAAGACCAGACTCAGCAACTTAGACCCTGTTAGACCCCAACCAGCCAAAAAGGACTAGGAGTGTGTAGCTTAGTGATAAACACCCTTGGCTCTAGTCCCCAGTATCAAACAGACAGACAAAACTCTCCCCCAAACAGAAAGCAGCAAGTCAGATTCGTTCAGTAAGCATCATGGCTTAGTGCCTAGATCCTCTGTTTTTAGAATCCTGTAAAAATATTTGAGATCTGAAGATTGTTAGAGGATTTCGATTTAAAACAAATTATAAAATTAAAATTGTATTAATTTTCAATTAAGTATGATGTAAAGGATGATATATTTGTCATACCTTTTTCTTTTTTTGTCCCATTTATGAATATAACATAGGGAATGCTCCTTTACCTGGATAACTTAGAGCATCTTGCAGAATAAGAAAAATAGAAAGCAAACATGGACAACAGGAATATTTATGCCACTTGTAAATTTAGATTGTGGAATCATTGGTGTGGTATATCACAAGGATATTGCTCTTAAATTAGATTGTTCCCATGTCATGTTAACTTTTTCATATCTTGTTCTTTATGCATACAAATTAGGAATACTGGGTTTTGTTTTGTGGGACTAAGAATTGAACGTAGGACCTCGCACATACTAGGGAAGTGCTCTACTGCTGTGCTATAGCACAATCCTTTTATAAATTTTTATTTTGGGACAGGGTTTTTCTAAGTTGCTCAGGCTGATCTTGAATTTGTGATCTTCTGTCTCAACCTCCTAAGTAGCTGGTATTACAGGTGTGCACCACTGGCAGGAACACTGTTTTTTACTGGCCTTTTTTCTGACAATAAATATTCTTTCATTATCAGTAAATGCATACCTACCCTTTTGTAACAGCTATGTTCCTTCGGATTAGTGAACCTTGATTTTTTTTTTCCCTATATACTGATTAATGTGTCTTTATCCTTTGCTTTTATGAATAATGCTTCAGTTTATAATGGTGTACATATTTATCCTTGCACATTTGTGCACATATTTGTTTAGTTTACTGGAAATTGGTTTGCACATTTTTAAATTATATGTTAGAAGTTGACCGCCAACAGGATCATATTATGTCTGCAAAGCTTTAAAACCAAAAATAGTTTTTAAAATGTATCATTTAGTGGTAGAATCTGATGTGAATATGTTGGATGGAGAAGCTTGACTTGAAATTATGTTGTTATCTTGTCAGTCTTTATGTTTTCCAAAGATCATGCATGTTCACCTTACTGCAAAAATACTGATATGGTTGGTTATGAGGTGCCAGCCTGAACCTCATTGGAAATTTAGTATTAGTATATTGATCTTTTTTAAAAACCAGAAAAAGTCTATTTAAAATCACATTTTTCTTAAACATTCTTTTGATAAGGTAATTTTTAGCTGGGGGTGATGATGTATAACTGTAATCCAAGCAACTCAGGAGGCTGAGGCAGGAAGATCACAAATTTGAGGCCTGCAAAATTTGAAAAAAGCACAAGGAGAGCTGGGGATATAGCTAAGTGATAGAGTGCCTCTGGATTCAAATCTCAATACTACAGTAACGATGGTGGTGATGATAAGAAGTTTTTACTTGTTCCTGTGTACATTTTCAGTAGTATGTGAGTTTGAAAGTATTTTGTTAACAATAAAATTTATGAACTGATTAATGCATTTACTAAAGATGTTTTTTTAAAGCGTGTGATAGTTTATTTTGGAGAGTTAGGCAACATTTTAAAAATAGCATAGATTTTGGTTGGAATCCATGTAGGAACATTGTCTCTTTACTTCTTGTGAGCCTAAAACCTTACTCTTGAGTAACTTAACAGATTTTCTTCTGGCAGTGGAAGAAGTCACATATTTCAGTTAGTGGTTTTGTGTTTGTGGGGAATGTTGTGCAGCATTCAAAATGCAGTGTTTTGAAGCTTAATTCTGAATATGAAAGGTGTTTATTCAAGTTAACCTTTGATTTCTGCTGATGGGACATGAGTTTAATATAGCTTTCACTATTTCAATTACTATTTTTTTTGTGTGTGTTTGTGTGTGTGCATATGCGTATGCATTTAGGACATATATAATTTGGAATTTGCATTGATTGAATATTAAATATTATGAGTCTGTTTCTTAAATATTAATGTAGGTTTTCTGACTTGATCATATAATAATTTAATTATCAATTTAATAATAATCCTACACATACATATATTGATTTTTGCTTGAAGTTTTACTTGCTCTAGAACAGGAGTCAGCAGATTTTTTTTTTTCTGGCAAAGGATAGGATAATAAATATTTTAGTCTTTGTAGGTCATATGACCCTGTTTTAACTCCTTAACTATGCTAGCTAAAGCAAATGATTGTCCTATATAACTTAATTTACCAAAAAAAAAAAAAAAAAAAAAAAGTGTGGGCTGCTACTGTTCAGAAGTTCCTCAGTGGGTTAACAAAAGTAGAGCAAAGAGAGGTCAATAAAACTTTTCTTTCTGCACACAATAGAAGTTTTGTCTAGGTAGTGCATCCTTTGAGGTGGCTAATTTCTGTAGATTTTGGATATCTTGAAGACCTCTGCCATGTCATTGATAAATTTTAGACACCCCTCCCCTCTGTCTTTTTCTGGTACTTGGGGGTTGAGTCCAGGGGTGCTTTATGGCTGAAGTATATCTCCAGTTCTTTTTATTTTGAGATAATCTCTCGCTAATGTGTTGAGCCTGGCATGGAACCTCCACTACCATTCCTGGCTTTTTGGATTCTAGATTTCTTTCTTTCTTCCCCCTCCCCCTCCCTCTTCCTTCGCCTCCCTTCCCCCGCTTCCTCCTGTTGTACTCCTTTTTTTGTACTCCTCCTTTTGTAGTTGTAGATGGACAGAATGCCTTTATTTTAGTTGCTTATTTTTATGTGTTGCTAAGGATTGAACCCAGTGCCTCATATATACTAAGGCAAGCACAATGGCACTGAGCTATACAGCCCCAGCTTGATTTCCTGAACATAAGCATATAACCACTGAGGTTATGTGTCATTGCCTTGGGGTTTTCTGCATGTGTATGTTTCTTTACTTTATTTCAGTTATTTCTTTGGCTGAGTTTTTAGACTTGGAACAAAATAGAAGAAGGAAGTTTAAATCTAGGCACTACAATCGATCATTAGTTACAAATTTGACATATTGTAATTTGTATAAATTATTTTTTATATGAAATAAAGTACCTGGTTGTGGCTTACATGTCGTAGTGCTGAAATTTTTGTTTGAAATAATTTCAGACATGAAGAGGAACATCGTCGGCGTGAGGAAGAAATGATCCGACATAGAGAACAGGAGGAATTGAGGCGACAGCAGGAAGGCTTTAAACCAAACTATATGGAAAATGTAAGTAAAATATAGTTAACCAAAAATATTTTATATTATCAGGTGGGTGACATGTATTTGGAATTTTTTTAGATTTTTATTTATACAATAGTATATTTTCTAATCTCTTTGAAGTTGCCATGCTTAACCTCTTACGGATAATAAAATTAGTTACTGGATGTAATATGTTTTATGAAATGGATGGTCCTTTTTTTTTTCTTTCTTTCTATTTTAACTGCCCTTCTAAAAAATATAAGCTGTTAAATTAGAAATCCTGACTATATGCATCATCTCCTGGCTGATTTTTACCTTATACTGATACTAGCAAGTCTTTATTCTGGAACATTTTAGATACATAAAAATGGAGACTAGTATATACCCATTATTCCAGATATAACAGTTACAAACACATGGTTGTATACATATTTTCTTTCCCAAACTATTTTGTTTGAAATATTTAACTTCATATAGTTTCACATGTATTTTTAGTAGTATCTCTAAAATATGTGTATTTTTCTTTTAAATATCTGTATTGTATCTTAAAAATGGCTAGTTTTTGTTAAATAATTAAAGCTGAGGTTTACATAGGTCTTATAAATGATTTTTTTTTTTTACAATTGATGTTTTGAATTGTCTGATTTTCTCATTTTTTTCCTTTTTTTTTTTAAGCCTCATTATGCATAGTATCTCGCATGCTGAGTTTTTCTGATTACATCAGTGCAGTGATTTAGCACATTCCTGTGTTCCTGAATTTTCTGCAAACTGAGATATTCAAAAACTTAATTTGACTCAGGTTTTGGTTTTGGAGGGCAAAATGGTGAAGCAAACAAGACTATGTCAGATATGTTAAAATCTACAAGTTCTTAATGATAATGTATGAAGAGTTACTACATTTTTCATCTTGAAAGAATGCCAGCATAACCCATTATTCTGAAGAATATCTCTTATTGTTTTTTTTTTCTTCTGATGTTGGGAGCTATGATACTTCAAAAAGAAGCTTAGACTTCTTTAGTAAGTTTCTGAGGCTAAACGTATTAACAGTTCAAATTATTGACTCTTTTTTTCCTGATATTTCTGTCCTTATTCTTCTGAAAATTTTTAGCTTTTTTTTTTTTTAACTAGAATACATAGAAAAGTAAATCTTAAGTTGTATAATAACAAAGAATATTTATCTTAGTATCAGGTAAATACCCTTGAATGAAAATTATGTGGCCTTTAAATAATCAGAAAAGGTTTTCATTCTTTTTGTGTTATACTAAAGGTTTAATTTAATCGAATTTTAAATTCTATTACTGAATCAATTGAGTAATTAAAAAAATTCTGAGTTTTTATTGAGTAATTTCTACCATTATTTTGTAATTCTTTTTTCCTCCTTATATAATTAGTAGACATATTTTAAACTGTCATCTTGGGTTTTTTAGTTGATATATTTGCACATAAATCTGTTAAATTTGTCAATTTAAGGATAATTTAAATTATTGAAGAAAATGGGATGTTTAAGTTTTCTAGGCCCATATTTGAAAAATAGCAATTACTGGTATTATCTTTGGATATAATCATATGTAAACCATATGTGATGAATTTCTTAAGGAATCTTTCATTGAGAATTAGAAAATTCTCCTGTTTTTTTTTATTTACCTGAATATTTACTAATGAATTTTCTTATAGTAAACTGGTACTAATGTCTGGCATGACTTTCATATTTTTGGAGTGAATGTATAGCTATTTGTATGTCATATGCATAAATAATCAAGTTAGGGGACCAGAAGGAAATAATTAAATATATTGCTAATTTTACTTTTTTTAGAAAGCTATTGGAAATATTACTACATTTTAAAATTGAATTACTATAGGTTCTTAGTTTTAATATTTTAAGCTGGGTGTAGTGGCTCATGCCTGTAATGCCAGCAATTTAGCAAGATCCTGTCTCAAAATAAAAATAAGAAAAACTGGGGATGTAGCTCCTGTGGGTTCAATCCCCACTTCCAGGGGCTGGGGCCAAGTTTGTTGTATTTGAAATTCATTTTAATGTTGTACAAAGTATAAAATATTACATCCAAAGAAGTTCGAAAATAGATTTTAGATATTAAACATACTCTGATGGGCTTATTGGCATTTCTAAATAGATCACGTATTGTTTCATGAGATTATATTCTTAGAAAAGGATTAAAAGATAATACATTCATTTATATGATATATTTCAGGGAGTTGAAGAAGCACATGTTGCATATTTTGAAGCTTCATAATCAAAATTAATTTGACTAGAGCAGAATTCATCGAACTATAGTCTTTTACCATGTCCATTTTAATAGTACTTCATCACAGAGATAAGAATAGTATTAATCTTTTCATAAAAAGAAGAAAACTGGGCTTATAACTGTAGGCTGAGTTACTCAAGTTAACTCCATTGGCTGAGGGAAAAGAATTGCTTGAGCCCAGGTTTTGATGCCAGTGTGGGCAACATAAGAAGATTCCAGCTCAAAAAAGAATGTTACACGACATTTGATCCACAGTATTTTAAAATATTTGTTCTTTGCCTCTTTATAGAAAAAGTATATTGAATCTTATGGTGAAATGTTTGTAATTTCTTACAATTAGTATTTATGTTAGGTTATAAAGTTACCGAACTCTCACTTTTCTGAAGAGCTAATATATATCAAATAGTACATAAAAGCCGGCTGTGGTGGTGCACACCTGTAATCCCAGCAGCTCATGAGGCTGAGACAGGAAGATGAAGAGTTCCGAGCCAGCCTCAGCAATGGTGAGGCGCTAAGCAATTCAGTGAGACCCTGTTTCTAAATAAAATAAAAAATAGGGCTGGGGATGTGGCTCAGTGGCAAAGTGCCCCTGAGTTCAATCCCCAGGTACCAGAATGAATGAATGAATAAATAAATAGTACATAAGTAAGCTGATAATTTGTGTGACGAAGGAATTAAATGTTTAGGGGAAATATCACCTTTTCTTTTTAAAAGCGCTTTTGAGATTAAAAATCGTATGAACAGACACAAGACTTTCATAATTTTGTTACTGGTTTTATTTAGTTCCTAGCTTCATAATGCTTCTTGCTAATGTAAAACTAATCAAGCACTGAAAATTAACAAATGCTCTTTACCTCTCTTGACTGCATTTGGAAAACATTTTGTTAATAAGAACATATTAAGGCAGTTTTCTGAGATATTCGTCCTTTACTTTATAAAATGTCATTGGAAAAATTGTTAGACAGTTTTAATTCTTATTATTTTTTTTTTGTTGTTGTTTTGTTTTAAAGCTTTGAAATTAGGCCCTCTTATGTGCTTTCTCTTTTTTCACTGTTCAATTTAAAGGGAGGAGTCAAATGGTAAGTGTTCAGCTTGCCTAGTAATGAAAGTAGAATTTTCTTGGTTAGTTTTAATATGTCACCTTTTATTTTTTTATCATATTCCCATTAGATATATTCTAACATAATTAAGAGCATGGAGCTATGAAGTATTAAAAAATTGATTTACACTTTATATCCTAAATACTAATGTTTTTTAATGTAGCGAAGGGTGAGGATGAAGGAAAACACATCTGGTCATATTTATTTTTCTTTGTCAGCCTTCAACTTGATGATAACTTTTATGACATACATGGAAATGTATTTTTAAGAATATGTTGTCTGTTTTTCTTTAGAGAAAAATCAAACTAATAATTGCTATTGTAATAAATGAAACATGATATTTTCGCTCTTGTAGAATAACATACTTTTGACTACTTTAAGAATGTATTTTTATCCTATATCTCATTTATTTTTAGGTTTATCTTATCATGGAGTGTATTTGACCATTTTTTAGGTAGTTTTTATGATCATTTCTAGCTAGTATTTACTAAGTTGCAGTTTTCTGCTGTCCCAATTTTGTAGCTTTTGGAAACATAACAATTTAGAAATAATGAAAATTTTATGAGGTTGGCTTTTTTTATGATTGTCTTGTAATTGTTTTCATGTTAGGTTGCTTCATTTGCTGTAGATGAAGTAGTTTAAACACTTAAATACTGCAGTCTTTTCTTGTGGAAAGAATTTCTACTAGAGGGAATGGTAGATTTTAATTTAAATATTTTGTTATTGCAGTTTCTTGTAGTAAACATTGCTTTTGGGGGAAATGTTAGTGTCCTAATAAATATCCAGATGTCAGTATTTTTCTAGCTATCATAATTGTATCATGTGGTGATACAAAATTTTGGTAATGTTTAGATTGAATGCTAGTAGTTATTTTTTTTTTTTAAGTTGTATTAAAAAATGCTAGTAGTTAATTTTAAAACCTGAAAAGTTTCTATTTCTGGTTTGGTAAATACTTAAAGTTTGCTTTTCAGTGAAGAAAAGAATGGCGTTTAAGATCTGTTTAAATACCCTGCAATAAATTAAGTCTTGGTACTGTAATGTGTGTGGTCTCAGATGTGCACATAATAAACTTGGAAGTAAAGGTATATTATATGCCAAGGCAGCAGTTTGATTCCAGTTGGGTTCCTTTGACAGAGTATTCCTTGTTGCAACCTAGGGCCTGTGAAATACAGATCAGAAACATTAAGAAAATATATCCAGGGGCCTCTTATGTAGCTTAATGATAGAGTACTTGCTTATTAGTATCTACAAGGCTGTAGGTTACATTCCCAGCACCAAGGAAAGGGAAAAAGAATTATATCCATTTTTGGCTGCTGGTTTTATGTCTCTTCCAAGGACAGTATTTTTCAAACACTTGGGAACTTTTTAAAAATGTGGATCCCATTGTGGAATGGTGGCACAGGCCTATAATTTCTGTGACTTGGTAGGCTGAAGCCAGGAGCATCACAAATTTGAGGTGATACCTTATATCAAATAAAAAGGGCTGAGATGTAGCTCCATGGTAGAGCACCCCTGGGTTCAATTCCAAATCTGGAGAAGGGGGAAAAAATAAGTGGAGCCCTAGATCTTATACCTAATCATATATTTTTTTGTGTGATTAGATTCTGAAGTATCTTGAGTATCAGTTCCTTTTTTTTTTTTTTAATTTAGTAGTTCTTAAACTTGAACTCAAGGTCCACTACATATTTTGATTCAGTAGTTCTGTGTTGGAGACATGGGCTTAGCATTTTAAAAAGTTCTGTACCTTGCTCATTGTCTCTATTAGGGAAAGTTGAAATATCACAGATTGTATGTTAAAATGAGAATGATGGTAGTAGATTTGGGTGGGGGGGGGCTTCTTGAAATGTGAATGGAGAGTGTGCTTGTTGTAACACAGGGGAGGGTGTTATTCATATTGAGTACAGTTTAAATAGTGCAACATTCTGTCTGAATAATGCCATGTTGATTTAGGTGTGGCAACCTTGAATTGGACTTTCAGATTACATATGTAGAGGATATTGTTTCAAATGACAGGTTCAGCAGAGTAGGACAGGGTCAATCTATATGCTATCTATTTTTGAAAATAAAGTTTTATTGGAACATCATATTATTTTTTGTTGATTAATTTCTGCTTTGCTTTACAGCCTGAGTCGAATAGTTGTGACACAGCTTTATGAGGCTGGATTAAGACTATGTGGCCTGCAAAGCCTGAAATATTTACTGTCTGGCCTTTAACAAAAAATGTTTGCTGACTCTGATCTAGAGCCAATATGAGAATCGGGTGGAATCTATCAAAAGGGACTCATGTTAACCAAACTCACAGAGTTTGAGAATTTTAATGCAAAGTAATTAATTTGTATGTTCTTTTCCAGTGTTTTTAGAAGGCTCACTGAGCAGACAACTCATATCCTAAATTCAAGATTCCTGAGGAAGGAATCCAAATTAGTGTTCCTGAGGTTCACTGGTAGTTTTGGTTATGAGTCAGAGCAAAAGTTATGGAAGAACTGGTAAAGTTTCACTGTTCCAGACTGATACTTGGGAGTTTCCAAATCTTTGTAGTTTTAATATAAACCATTATTCTTTAAAATGTACCACCTTTTGATGAGTAGTGTCAAATTTGGCCTGTTATTTAACCAGCCACTTCGTTTTGTTAGCTTCTCCTGCTTCCTGTATAGGCATTGTTTCTCTTATTCATTCCTTGATTTAATTATAGCCTCACTTCTGGTGAGGCATGTACAAAATTCAAAGCAACGATCCCTATTGTTTGTTACTAATGAATAGGTACAAATTCATTTCCTGAAATGGCTTATGAATTTTTGAGAGAAGTGGCAGTTTTGTCATCTCCGCCTGACCATCTCTCTTTTTCTGAAAGCTTTTAGTTCTAATAAGTAATTTGTAGATGTACAAGGATGGGGGGACGGGGAGATACCTAAAGTATTCAAACAAAGGACATATTTAAAAAGGGATTTTTATGGTCTCATAAGCTTAGAGGAATAAAGAATTATATGCTGTAGAGTTGTTAGATTTAGATATAGCCTGCTGGGCGATTGTTGTCTGTTGCTACTATATGAACATGTTGGTGAAAATCTAAATGGATAATAACATAAATAATTTATAGTGGTCTCACATATAGTGTTATAGTTGTGACCAGTTAGTCACTGAAATAATTATTAGTATAAAGTGAGGACTTTTCTAAATACTTCGGATAGCACTGGAAAGACTGATATGTAAGTTTGAAATATTTAAAATTCTAGAAAATGATCTTTAGGATTTTGGTGATTTGGGATATTTTGATTGAAGGTATCAGTGTTAACTAAGTGTTGAATTCTTGGACCACTTCTGTAAAATGATTTATTTAATATTCTTGACAAATCACCGGTGTTTTGGTTTTGTTTTTGATATTGGGGACTGAACCCAAGGCTTTATTTGGACAAGCAGTGCACCACCAACCTACGTTCCTCGAACTTTTTAAATTTTTATTTTGAGTCAGGGTATCACTAAGTTGCTCAGGTTGACTTTGAACTTGTGATCCTCTTGATAGCCTCCCAAGTTGCTGGAATTACAGGTGTGTGCCACCAGACCTGGCTAAAATTATTTTTTAATAGCAGGCATAAAATGGGCTTCTTTGGGTGAACCAGGATGTATGTTTATCCCAATCATATTTTATGATTTCTCTTTCTGTATTTTCTTTTCTCAATCATTCATGTTTAAAACAAATACAGATGGAAATTATTACTGATTCTCTTATCCTCCATACATTCTTTTATCAGAGGTCACTTCATTTTATTGGATTATTTTTATGTCATTTTTAGTTGACGTTAGCTTTTTTTTTCCTTTAGACTCTCTTTGAGAGAGGTTCATAATCCAGAAAATTTTCCATGTCTCTTTTTTTCTTTCTGGAGAACCTCCATATAGACTCAGTTAATATTATTACCTTTGACTTATTATGCCTGCTATGAACTTTCTCTCTCTCTCTCTCTTTTTTTTAATCTTTATTTTTATTTGTTTATTTTTGAACCCAGGGCCTAATGCCTGTGAGGCAAGTGTTCTACCACTGAGCTACACCCCCAGCCCTGAACCTTTTCATTTTAGTGTAATTTTTTAAAAGTAATGATCAAGTTGGAGTCTTAATTATTATTAATTTTTTACTTTGTGGTACATTAATTGTGCTGAGTGTATTTGAGGTCAGGAATTAATGTATTTGTCATTTTTTTTTTTTTTTTAGATGTATGTTGAGAGAATTACTTGCTTCATATCTTGTTTTTCAAATGAAGTGAAGCTCAATCGTGGTTTCCAATTGGGGCACAGGGAGGTTCCAGGGATTGAACTCAGGGGCACTGAGTTCAGTCAGCGGGCACTGAACCACGTCCCCAGCACTTTTTTGTATTTTATTTAGAGACAAGGTCTCACTGAGTTGCTTAGCGCCTCCCTTTTGTGGAGGCTGGCTTTGAGCTCTCTATCCTTCTATCTCAGCCTCCTGTGCCATTGGGGTTATAGGCATGTGCCACTGTGCCTGGCTCAGTATTCTTTATGGGCCACCATACCTTGGTATTTATTGAATGCTAGTCTCAGATGCTAAACATTCGATATTTTGGAAAACAAAGGTGGTGTTGAGGTACAACTATTGATGCATTTGTATAGATTTCATAACAATCACATAGAGAAGAGTAGTTTTTTAACAGCAGTCAAATAACCAACCATTTTTTTGTGCTTGGTTTTCAGCACACCTAACTTTTCAATATGCAGATCCCACTTGAATATCCCTTCAGAGTGTTAGGCTTACAGGAAGACTTGGAGGTTTCCATTTAGAAAGAAAAGTTTGTTCATTGTTTGCTATGTTCAAACATAGTGCTGAGCACCATAGAGAATACAGAAGATGTTAGAAGATTTTAGTTGCAGACTGCTTAACACAGAGAATGTTAAGAAATAAAGCTAAAATGTTCTGAGAGTTTAAAGAAACCTGGGAGTGTTAAGTGTTATTGAAATATTTATGAAAATTTCTTTGGGTGTTTTCTGTTTGTTTTTTTAAACCTAGAGTATTGGTTTATTATTCTGCGATGTGGTAGGTATACCTCATGTAATGGTAAGTTCTAATAATTTTTAGTTCTGAATGGTAAGATCTTACTTTTAGCTAATGTTCTCCCCACCACACCCCTTACCTTTAAAAAAAAAAAAAATTGGAGGAGAGTCAAGATTGGCAACTAGAGGTGTTTAGCTAAATGTGTTTTTTAAATGCCTAATATATGTGATATAACTAATTAAAATTTTTAAAATTATTCAGTTGAATTAATAACAAAAATATTCTAAGAAGGCATAAATTTACTTTCATTTTGTGACAGCCTTTTTAGAGCCACCTTATAGGAGTTTTTTTTACAAGGTAATTATATTTTTAAATATTTTTAGGTCTATCAGTACCTTCTATACTTCTAAACCAATCAGTATCTTCTATACTTAAATATTGAACTCTTCTATACTTAAATATTGGAGCTTAGTAGTATCATCTGAAATGTTAGAATTTTATGCTAAATTAAACTTGACAAATGGGAATATTAATATCCATGTTTAAAACTACCAGTGGTAAGGCATAGGAACTTGAATTTTTAAGCATGCTCCACTGATGGAATGCATTAAAGATATACTGTTAATAATTATAATTACAAACTTTGGAGGACTTTTTAAATACCTGGGGCTAGAAATATTGCTCAGTTGGTAGAGCCCTTACCTAGCATCTGTGAGGCCTAATGTTTCAATACCCAGCAACCCCTCTAATATCTGAAAAAAATACATGGGTAAGTTTGCTCTTTTGATCTTATGATGTCTTCTATATTGTGCTCCATGTTTTAAATCCTGGATTTTCTGGTTGTAAACTTAACCATATTTTAATTTTCTTTTTTTTGTGTGTGATGCTGAGCCCCCTGGACTTTGCACATAGCTAGGAAAGCACTGTGCCACTGAGCTGTATAACCCCAGGCCTTAATCATATTTTTTATAAGATAATTTCTTCATCTGGCATATTATACGTTTTCTAAATTCTGATTTTAAACAATTGATATAGTAGTTATTGTAGTTTCTCCTACAATTACAAATTTCAAATAACTTAGATTTTTTTTGATGCTATTTAAGTATTTAAAAAATTACTGTATGTCAAATTATTTGCTTTGTGTTGGGTACTTAGAAAACATATCTTATGTAAACATGAAAACTTCTGGTAAATTTTAAGATAATTTACTAATGCCTAATATCACAAACAGAAAAGGATAATCTCCTCTATGAAAATGTGTACTTAATTCCTTATACATTGGACTTTATATTCCTTATATTCTTTCGCTGCTGCTTTCTTCTTTTGATGGGATCAATTTGGAAACGCTTCTTGTACAGTTTTTATTTGTTCTTTTGTTTCATCTATATGTACTGTGACCTTGCTAGTTGTGATAGTTTAACTTTGGTAAGAAAGAAAATACACTAGAAAAGAAAGAGATTATGGATTAAAGAAATGCGAACTATCTTTATGTGAGATTTGGTAAGATTCTCTTAATATTAGTATTGGATTATAGCTGAGATTGCTGCTCATTTAAGGAGTTTGGGGTAAAAAAATGAATTATTACCAAATCAATGCTAGGTTTTGAAATCAAGCACTTCTTCAGAGAGAGTTTGTGAAGACAATTGAAAATGTTTTGGGGTATATACATTGAAAATAAAATTCTCAGGTGAATGTTTATTTAAAGATTCAATTTGTAAATTATATATTTCCTTTTGTTTCTTGATGTGTACTTCATTATGCATTATTGCATTTTGTTCAATATCAGTTAGAAAAGTATTCTATGTATTAAAAAGTAGCCACTAATTTTGCCTACATACTCTTGAATTTGACAGTAACATGAGAATAATTCCTTTACTTATTAATTGAATCAGCCTTTAAAAATATGTTATTGAATGAATCTTGTTGAAAGAGGTACCAAAAATATCTAAAGTTAGTAGTTATAGTACATTATCCTACTTCTGTTATTGCCTCTCTTTTTGATTGGATATTTAACAAGGAACAAATATTTTTGTTTCATGACTATCCCTTATAGTCTAAGATTTTTTTTTCTTCCTTTTGTGTGTATGTGTCCTGGGAATTGAACCTAAGACCTTAAGCATACTAAACACATGCTCAACCACTGACCTGTGTTCTTAGCTCCATGTTTCTTTTTTTGTTAAGCAGACTTTTAATATTTTTTAGAGCAGTGTTAGATTCATAACAAAATTGAACAGAAGGTACAGAGTTTTTCCATCTACTTCTGTCCCATTTATATATGGACTCCCTCTTATAAAAATCTGGCACCATCAGGGCATGATGGTGTATGCCTATAATCCCAGCTTCTCAGGAAGCAGATGCAGGAGGATCACAAGTTTAATGTAAACCTCAGCAACTTAGCATGGCTGTGTCTCAAATAAAAAAGGTCTGGGATGTGACTCAGTGGTAGATTGCCCCTGGGTTCAGTCCACAGTACATGCATACCTACAGACACACACACACACACACACACACACACACACACTCTCCAATACATAAAAAAATTCTTAAAAATTTTAAATATCCTATACCACAGCTGTACATTTATTATAATTGTTAAAATTGATGAACATACATTGATACGTCATTATCAACCAAATTCCATAGTTCATTAGAATTCAATCCTCTTGTGCATTCAGAGGGTTTTGACAAATGTACAGTGATTTTTATGTACCATTGTAGTGTCATACAGAGGTATTTATTCATCCTTCCCTACCAACACCTGGTAATCACTGTCCCTTTGTCTTTTTCCATAGTTGTGCCCTTTCTGAAGTGTCAGTTATTAGAGCCATACGGTGTGAAGTTTCTTTCATGTCTTTTCATGGTTTGATAGCTCATTTCTTTTTAGCACTCAGTATTCCACAGTTTATCTATTCATCTACTAAAGCACATCTTGATTACTTCCAAATTTTAGCAGTTACAAATACAGCTGCTTTAAACATGTGCAGATTTTAAATGGACAGAAGTTTTCAGTTCCTTCAAGTGAAAAGCAAGGAGTGTGATTGCTGGATCATATGGTAAGAATATGTTTAGCTTCATTAGAAACTGCCAAACTGTGTTCCAAAATGGCTGTATCATTTTGCATTCCCACCAGCAATTAATGATATTCCAATTGCTACATATCCTTGTCAGTATTTGGTGTTGTGTTTTGGATTTTGGCCATTGGAAAGTTTTGTAGAGCTATCTCATGTTAATTCACAATTCTCTGAAGATATGTGATATAGTTTCATTTTAACAGTCATAAAATTAAGGAACATTTTCTTCAATATTCATGGATGAAGATATTTTGGATTGAATATATTCAAATTGGGGGGATCTAAGTTATATAAATTAAAAGATTATCTTAGTTTTCCTTTTCCTATCTAGCAGTGAGCTATATAATGTTTGGATTTTTTTAAAATTACCTGAATTAAAAGTGTTAAATTTTCCACAATTTCTCTAATGGTTAGGTTCTAAAGTTTATATGCTACTATTTTAATTTTATTCATGGAAAACATGTCTCCTGTTCCTTTTTAGTTTGAGTATTTACTTTTATCTTAAAAAGATAAATTTGTGATGCACAGTCTTCAATATCTTAACACCTTTTTCATGAATGAATAACTTCTTGGCAAAGATTTTAAAAAATATTTTCATAGTATTACATATAATAGATTTTTGTTCCATTCTTTGTTTTGATGTGTTGTGTTTGTTAGTGTTTCTGAATGCTAACAGTTTGTATTTAATATTTCTCAAGAAAATTTGATTAGTTACCTTTATTCATTTATATACATTTCCTCAGGGAAGAAATAAAATAATGCCATTTGCTAACTCTTAATATTCTAAATGCTAAATGTAATAGATTTTCCTAGGACATTTACTTCTATTAATACTTAATGATAAAAAAGTAGAATCTTATTGCTTGCCAGAATTTGCTTTTCTTTTCTCTAGGATTATATATTTTAAAGTGGATTTAAATATTCTGTGTCATCATTTTTAGCATTTTCTTTTTTGAAATGTGGAACTTAAATAGTATATGGGGATCTCTAGACAATCTTTAGAAGTTTCCTGAGAGGTAAGCATGAGAGAGGTCTTTATGAATATTTTGTTCATTAATACTTCATTCACTCAAAGAAGAATAAAGATTGACACATTGGATGAAGCTGACCGTAAAGTAAAGTCTTGATACATTTTAAGGCAATTTCTTAGTTTAATGTATCATAATATTTAGGTATTCATCTGACCCTTTAGTTTTAATTTACCCGATACCATGTAATTTCTTAAAATTAGGTTAACTTAAAATACTACACAGCCAGGTGTGGTGGTACATACCTGTAATGCCAGCCTCAGCAACATAGGGAGGCCTGAAGCAACGTTGCTATCTCTAAATAAAAATATAAAAAAGGGGCTGGAGATGTTTGTTCAGTGGTTAAGGCCCCTGAATTCAATCTTTGGTACAAAACCAACAACCAAAAAACCTACATAATGTCTTATTTAATATCGCTGTCCCATGTATTAAGTATTAAAGGAACAAAATCTTTATTCTACAAAATAAATCATTTCAGGTGCCAGTGGTGTTATGGTTAGCATACATTTGAAAATAGGTTAACTGATACTAGTATACATTTTTTGCTAGTTTACATTTTTGTGAAATAAAACAGTGGTTCTCAAAAATTTTTGACTTAATATTCCATTAAAAATTACTGAGAGGAACCAGGAACCGTGGTACATGCCTGTAATCCCAGCGACTTGGGAGGCTGAGGCAGGAGAATCACAAGTTCAAGGCCAGCCTCAGCAACTTAGAGAGGCCCTAACTTTGGAGACTCTGTCTCAAAAAAGGGAATGAAACTAGGGAGATACTGAGAACTTCAGAGAGCTTTTGTTTAGATTATGTAAGTATTTGCCATTTTAGAAATTAAGACAAATCTTAAAGAAAATGTGTTTCAGAAGGAAGAGTGGCCTTATTTTACTTTTTTTTTTTTTTTTTTGCAAACAATTTTAATGTTTGGCTTAGACATCGTAAGGAAAATGGTATTGTTTTACATTTTGTAAATTTGATTAATGTTCTTCTCTATAGGAAATAGTTGACTTCCCATATTTGCTTTCACATTCCATCTGCTGCAAAAATTTTTTGGTGAAAATCCATCAAGAAAATGTGCTTTACATGGATAAATAATAGAGGCTATCTTAATAACCTTTTTAGATAGTAGCTAGTATTCTTTGATACCTCAGTAAAACTTAAGTGGTAGTGTCTTAAAAGTATGTTTTGCAATAAAATACATTGATGTCACCTGAATTTTGGATCTTTTATTCATGTATAGTTTTGTAATGTCATTAGAAAAATACCAATACATTGACTTAATTAGATTGTCCAAATGGTTATATGTTTTATTATACAGATTTTTGTTTCTTAAATCACCTTTCTTAATAACAGCCTCATTAGAAAATATAAACTAGATTCTCTGGGCAGTAATCAGTTTGTCAGGTGGTGTTATATGAATTAAAAATTTTGTTCCATGATGCTGGGTGTGATGGTGCATGCGTGTTATCCCAGCAACTCAGGAGATTGAGGCAGGAGGATCTTAAATTTGAGGCCAGCCTCAGCAATTTAGTGAGACCCTCTCTTACAAAATAAAAAGGGTTGGGGATGTGGCTCAGTAGTTGAGCACACTTGGGTTCAATCCCCATACCAAAAAAAAAGTTAAAAAAAAAATTGTTTCATGAACACAGTGGCTCAGTTATGTATGCAACCCAATCACACAAATGCATTTTTTGAAATACCCATCCTACTTCATAAAGCAGTGCTCTATGCCTACATTTTTAACATTATTGTTGTTACATAGAATATTTTAAAGCATGCGCTCAAGGATAAAGGTTTAATGCAGTTATTTTTAGTATTTCATTAAGGTATTCATAATTGAAACTTTTAAATTATATCACGTGACAAATACAGTGATTACTAATTTTTAAAAAATGAATGTAAGTCCGTTGATTTTGCTAAGATGCTGTTGTTTTTTCCTTCTCCTTCTCCTCCTCCTTTTTTTTTTTTTTTTGCCAGCCAGTGCTTCAGCACTTTTAAATGTAGTAAAAGTTGATAAGAGTTTAAAAAAAAAAAAATCTTTACATCATAGTATTGTACAATATAGTTTTTTAACTCTTAGGGTTAGTAAAAGATGGAATAGTTTTCACCTCTACACTTCCTGAAAGGATCGATCCATGAACTGTACTTCGAAAACTCCCGTTTCCATGGGATGTGATTAGATATGTGGTTCTGGAAATCACCTGTACATTTCTTCCCTTTTTGTCATTTCTTTATTTAAATGCATGTGAATGACAAGCTTTTGAGAATACATCTGTGAAATAATTCTTTTTATGGAAGCGCACCCAGTTATAGAAATACTATAAATTGAACAAAAAAACTTACCTTTTTTTAGGCCTCGGTTGCTAGAATTCTTGAATTAAGGTACTTTGTGAAGGTGGAACTTTTATGAACTTCATAGAATTTTACAGGGTAGCTTAACCACTTCATATCTGTGTAACCTCAAGTAAGTTATTTTAATAGCTCTGTGCCTCCACTTTTATGATCTCTAAAATGGGATAATGGTAGACATATTTCATGGGGTTGTATCAATAATTTTAATACTGAGTTATTATAATAGCTTTGTGTTTTTGCACTGCATACTTTTAAAGTGTTATAAATAACTTATTTAATCTAAAACCACGTCTCAATTTATGGCAAAGTAATAAAGCATTATTAAAATTTGTTTAAAATTCAGTGATTTCCTTAAGTGATTCTTAATTCCATATGCAACACATATAAAGTGATGAGAATTACCATCTTAAGTTCAGCTTATAAAAGCATCTTAATAATATAATCTCTTCCTCTTTTGCATTTTGCTACTAGTATGTAATAGTGGATTTTAGAAAATAACAGCAACCTGTAAGGTTGAAAAGGAAACTGATAAGTTTTACTCTTAAAATTGTGAGAAAATGTCTGGTATCAAATTAATGTCATGAAAACTTAAAGAGTAAAGCTGTATAAAATAGTATTCAGTAGTTTCCCCTAATATACTGTCAACATTACTAAATGAAAGTATATGTACATTTAGTGAAAAATTCTGTAGTGTGCAACATGAATTAGTATTTTCATATACTCATATGCTGTCTTAGATAAAGAATGATAGTTTAGAACTTCATTCAGCTTATAACAGCATCAGAAGGGGAATGTTAGTGCCACTATTTGTATAGTTGACTGAAAACTAAATCTCTTCCATGTTAATATTTCCCATAAATCTCTTGATAAAAACGAATTTTGAATAATACCAAAAGAAAGTACTTAACTTTGTGAATAATAAAGCTAAGCATTGCTGTTCCACAAAGTGGTATATTAGAACTGAAAAATACAATTTTTAAAAGATTGTCTGTTCCTTCACCCCACCAAATACATAAATCCTGGTTCCCTCAAAAAAGTCATCATAGAAATTTAGCATGTATTTTAATATCTATGGTGTTAGAATGTAACCAGCTTCTCAATAATAAGTATCAATTATAAATAATATCTAGAATATGCTGGGTGTAGTGTATCTTTTTTGCACATCAGTAATAGTATCCATTAATGGGCAAGAGTTTAATATTCATTTTTAGGAAAGTTAAAAAAATTCTTATAAGAACCTTGGCATTTTAATTTTCTAAGTAATGTGACAAAATATTTCTTACGATGGTGTGCTTGTTGTATCATAGCTTCTTTAATTGAATCATAGTTTAGTTAAAAATTACCTTTGACATCTCCATTGAGGTTAGATGGGCAGTGTTTTTAAAAAAATTTTAAAGGAGCCATTTGCTATTTAATGACATTTCCATCCTGTTTTTATTTTCTTTATTTCTAGTTTCATATATCTTTTTTACCAGTATTTTATATCATTAAACAGGAGTTAAAGTGAATGTTTAGATTTTAATAAAATTGATTTTAAAGGAACAGTAATAACACTTTCTTTAGATTTAAACATTCCTGCTTTTGTCTTGGAATGTTTTTCATGATTATTGCATTGAACACATTTGTCTGAGATTTGAAATGGTCATCAGTGTAGAAATTGCAATTTCAAAATGTTATTTCATCATTTCTCCTAGATATTTCATTGAAGTTAATCTGTTATTGGTAAATAAAGTTTCTACCAAGTAGATTCTATAGTGAAATTTGAAAGGTTGTGAACATTCCTATGACCTATTGTATTAACTGTTAACCTGAAAAGTACATTGTTTCAGAACTTCCCAAATGTGAAACACTTTCATTCAGGTTTTAAGTAAAAGCATTGCCCAGTTACAGAAAGAATTATTGTATGGATCTTTTAGTAACTGCTTTTATAGAAACTGGGTGGAATGATGCTTGATTAGTTGAAAAATAACAAAGTGCAAGAATGAATTATAATATTTAGACAATAAATATCATCTATAACTTTGAAACTTCAGTAACTTGGTTGAAAAACAACTGATCCTAGTTATTATTACTAGATTTTCCTCTGCTTGAAATGTGGATATATGTCTTTGATCTGTTGGGATAAAACATTTAAATAACCTATGGTAGGTTTTATGTAATCTGGTTCATTTGTAATCTAATCTTGTAATATAAACTGGTTCTAAGCACTTGTAGTGTATTAAGCATGGGAGACAGAAGTTTCTTTTCTGTGTTCTTATTAAGTAAATGATGTTGGAAATTTTCAAAAATTTTAATGGAAATTGATGTCCCAATTCATTCTTTTCTTTTTGATTTTAGATGGGAAATGTAAAGTCTTAAGATCGATAGGTTGACTGTGACAACTATGTTTACTTACAGAGAGAACAGGAAATGAGAATGGGTGATATGGGTCCCCGTGGAGCAATAAACATGGGAGGTAGGGATTTGAAGCAAAAGCCTTCTGTAACTTACTTGTAATTCTTTGGGGATTGTATATGTTGTTTGTGATATCTGTATATCAGCAAGAAACTAAAATATGGAACCAACACTGAAGGTGAAATTTCTTATATTTATTAAAGTGAAGTACTACAATTGCATTAAAAATATATGCCTAGGGAGGAAATTTGAAAGATACACTTTTGTAGCTGAAATGAACAAAAATTACAAATTGGATTTGAAGTAGCCTCAAAGTAGCTCATTTGTTACATGATATAACACAATTCTTTTGTCATACTTTAAAAATAAAATTACATGCCTTCAAAATGGCTTTTTTTTTTACCTTGGAAATGGATAGTTTCTATTTGTGTTTTTTAATTTTTTGAGAGCATTTTATGAATCTATTTTAAACTAGCTTTTTTGTAACTTTGAAGCTGCTTTTATTCATGTTACTGAATATTTAACCCTTTTCTCTTAACTATGTATTGTACAGGGAAGATTGGAGATACCTATGACATAAGGAGACGAGATATGCCTTGCTAATGCTTATCTTTAAAATTGGTGTGAACCTTAAAACAAAGTATCTTCATTAACAACTTAATTTTAACTTTCAGAGCCAGGTTGTCAAGAAAGTAGTGTCAAGCAAATAAACTGAGGGAGAAGTTGTTGTGTAATATCATAGATCTTAATAAATTTGAAATTTGAAAATGCCATAAATTTAAATATTGGATAATGAATTAAATTTTATATAGTCACTTCCACATTATATTGTCTCATAGAAGCTGTCATGAAGTTAAAATCTTTATATAGCTCAAATGGATATACTGTCTTAAAGATCATATTACCAGGGCATCCAATATTACATAACTTGCATACCCATCTGATAGGTTCTTAAAACATGTAGTACATGAAATAAAACTTAAAACATGGAATGTGTATAATGAGCATTTTTGATGATTAGCCCCCCCTTTAAAAAAAATAAAATAAAAACAACCTTTCAAAAAACCTTTGCCAGTTCTTTCACATTTCTGATCAGAGTACCTGGAAACATTAATTGCTATTTACTTAGTAATTTTTCCTATCAGACAACAAATGGTTACTGAGCATCTCTGATATACAAAGAAAGCATAAAACAAGGCCCTTGCCCATAAAAAAACTTAATGATGAAGTTAGTTCATGAATACATGTTAAAATCAGTGAAGCAAGAATATAATTTCTAAATTATGAAATACAGTTGTATATAATGATGTACCAGTGGTTCCGAGTAAATTCTGGAATGGTATAATGACAGTCCATGTGTTCTTTAACTGCACAAGTGAAGAGGTCATTATGGAATATAAGCAGTTTCAAAGATTGTCATTAATGATAGAACAAAACTTTAACATAAAACTATTTCTGATGCTTCAGAGAGACACTGAGAAACATCCTCTTTGTTCGATTAATAATTTTATGACAGTATGCCTTTATATTCTTTATTTAGTTAGAAATTCAAGACAATTTAAATTTTTTTAACATTTCAGAGAATCATGTTTGTTTTAGCACTTATTCTTCTAAAGTCTGATTCATTTAATATTCTCTTCTTTAGTCTTCATTCAGTGTGAGACTTTATCTTAATAGTTTACTCAAGTTATAATTTAGTTGGGTTGGTGTTGAGTAAGTGAAACTGTCATATTTTATCAAGTTACATTGATAGGGCTGGAGGGTATAGGTTAGTGCTAGATCATGTGCTTGGCATGCTGGAGTTCCTGGGTTTGATCCCTAACACAAAAATGAAAATGAATAAATCGTTGATTGAATGTGGCATCAGATTTTCTGGTATGCCACTAGTGAAATATAGATTATAAAACTGCTTTTCAGGTAACCAGGTAATGTCAACATTTCTTAGATCCTTACAGTTTATTTATAGCCATATAGATGGAAGATATAACTACATGTAGGTAGGAATATATATTTTTTTTCTATTTGTAATGTTTATAGTTGTGCAACTTAAACTGACATAACAGGAAAGAAGGGGAAAGGCTTTAATTTTTTTCTTTTTGGGGAATGTTAAGTTACAGTATATCCTAGAACTGTCTTCCACCCTTTTTCATTTTTAGATTGTGGAAACCTATTCAGAATGACAATTTGTTGTTATATTGAAGGAATGGAAATATTTTTGGATAAAGTGTAAATTTTTCAAAAAGAACATTTTGGGATTAAGGAGATAATTCCTTCCTTTGAAATTGCTTCCTAGGGTTGGTTTCACAAAACAATAGTATGTGATGCCAGGCATTGATAGGGTATAAGTTGTCTTTCTTTTACCTGCTCCTTTGACTCAACTCTATAGAGTTCAGCTGTATTAAGTATTCTGTAATGAGAGTGAATGAAAACTTCAGCTCCTTTTATAATGAGTATTTGCAAAATTGAGTTCTGAATATCAGAAAATTGACCTACATAATGAAATACCAGGGGGAAAAAAACCTCAAAATTGTAATCAGTCACTTAAGAATTTTTTAATGATAAACAAGCCTGAGCATAAAAAAGGAAAAAAATGTTTCAAAGAAAACACCTAAAAATATTGTCTTTGAAACTGTCATGTATAATATTATAGCTCAGACCCTATTGTAATTAATTTTAGTAGATTGTTTTATAAAAAAATTTGATATGTCTCTATCCCCATTTATAGAATTTTGAATGTTAAAAATGTCCATATAATCATTTTATCTGTGTTTGGGTGAATTTTTTTTAAGTTTCATCATGATGAGTCATTTTATATTATTTTGGTTTGGATTTTATTTTTTAATGTTTGCAATTTGGGGAGATATTCAATTACCATATTAAAGTCAAGAATTTAACTTCAAGTGATTTTTGCAGAAAATGATTTCCCTCTTACAACTTACTGTCATTTACACGTTAATATTTTTAGCTACAATTTTAAGTGCTAATTGTTTGTTGATCATTAAGACTGGTAAAATGTAGTCAAAATTGCTAGGGATTGTTTGGTTTAAAAGTAGGATTTAGTAAATGGTACTACTGACTTTTTGAAGCTTTTTTAAACTGTTGCAGTCTTAAGTATCCTAAAATTCATAGTTACATTATTTGTTTTATGTGGGTTTATTTTGAGGCTGAAAATTGTAGAGTGTAGGTAATGTTCTGTTACAGAATAGATAATTGAGTGTCTTATTTTCAAGGAAAGGATTTTGACAATAGTTTTGGTGTATAGATTGCGTAAGTTTTTATAAAATTTTTAATGTTTACTAAACTAAGATAGGACAGCTCTAAGTATAGATTGTTTTACATAGATGCGTTTAGCCCAGCACCTGCTGGTAACCAAGGTCCTCCTCCAATGATGGGTATGAATATGAACAACAGAGGAACTATACCTGGCCCACCAATGGGTCCTGGTCCTGCCATGGGACCAGAAGGAGCTGCAAATATGGGAACTCCAATGATGCCAGATAATGGAGCAGTGGTAATGTATCATAAATATTATTTTGATTATATTCAACTAATATACAGTTCTGCCCCAAAGATAACTTCACACTTAAACATAATTTGGCATCATTTGTTTTAGCAAAAGAGATTAGTCATTGAAGAAAAAGTAACTTTGTGAAGTTATATTTTGATGTATGAGAAGCACTTCTTAAGTAGCTTGGATTAAGATTACCATCCATGGCATGCTTTTGT
The DNA here is from genome assembly GCF_048772815.1 of Callospermophilus lateralis. Lineage (NCBI taxonomy): Eukaryota > Metazoa > Chordata > Mammalia > Rodentia > Sciuridae > Callospermophilus > Callospermophilus lateralis. The sequence continues at coordinate 25,879,697 of NC_135316.1, read as the reverse complement.
ACCTAAGTATATAGCAAAAAAAAAAAAAAAAAAAAAAAAAAAAAAAATAGTCATTACAGTTATTTCCAGTGCTTTTTATTAGAATTCACCTTTATCAGCTTTCAGTGCATTGGTTTAGTATTTTATGATTGTGTTCCTTTTCTGTGTAGACTCCTTGCCTTTGGGGCAAAACTCCAATGTATATGAAAATGCAGTTTTCAGTAGGCATCTTTTTTTAAAAAAATGACTTGTTTTGATTTATATCAAAGTACTTATTTTCATTGTAAAGTATTTTAATGTAAAAACACTAGAAGTTTTTTTGTATGTTCTAAACTGACATGGCTGTATTCTTTTCTGAATTACTAATTATACTTAAAGTCTTTATCTGAGAGTGTGAAGATATCTTTGTATGGGTTAAATATTATAAAAACAAAGTTTCTCAATTGTAATTTTTATTATATATTATCAGTAAACAAAACTGATAATCCTATCATTTTCCATATGCCACTATTTAAATGAGGCTTTATAATAGAAAATATTATTTCCTCATGTGGTATGTGTTCATGGATTTCAAATAACATCTAGAAAGAAAAAGTGGTTGATTGTATATTTTGAAAAGGCAGTTTGTTTTTGAACTTTCCTATCAGATGTTAAAGTACTATTGCTGCTATAAAAGAGAAAACACTGCCAGTTAAACTCAGACATTCCATTAGTGTAAATCCATGGTGATCAAGAGGACTCTAAAAATAAGATATTGTATGCTTGGGTGGTAAAGTTTTTGTTTTTGGTGGCACATATAATGCCCTGGGTTTGATCCCATCCCCAGCAGCAGCAGCAGCACCCCCCCCCCCAAAAAAAAAAAAATTCTTGCATTTTAGAATTGAGGAATGCAGTGTTTAATCAGTTTTAGATTTACCTTAAATACAGTCTTTTAAGAATTTGGAAAAAATTGGGTGTGCTAACAGTTGGGAGTTTTTAAAATTGATAGTTTGTGCAGGCAGATAAGGAGATAGTATCTTTTTATCTACTATGAACAGATGGCACCTAATGCAATTGGTATTTATTCCTTTAGTAGAGGCTGAGTAAAATATCAAACGGCTAGTAAAGCCTGGCGTGTTGGCACACGTCTATAGCCACAGTGGCTCCAGAGGCTGAGAAAGGAGAGTCACAGTGCAAAGCCAGCCTCAGCAACTTAGGGAGGCTCTAAGCAACTTAGTGGGACCCTGTCTCAGGGTAAAAAAGGCTGGGGATGTTGCTCAGTGGTTAAACACCTCTGGGTTCAGCCTCTGGCTTAAAAAAAAAGAAGGCTCCTAGTAGAAACTTCATTATTTAAAATTTTTCTTTAGCATGTAATCATAGTAAAAAAGAAGTAATTGTTCTATTTTTCTTCCCTTTCCCTGAAATTGTATACCTTATTTAAATATCACTCACTTGGTTTTATTTACACTTGTTAGTAAAACTATCTTCAAGGAGTTCTTTTCAACCCTTGAGATTAATACGTGTAGTTATTGTTAAGTTTTTCAAAAGATATGATTCAGATTTTTAATTGTGTTATTAATAGTAAGTTAATCATTTTTAAAAATTTATTTTCCCAATGCTAGTCTTTTAATGAAAACATCTCAGAAGTTTCATATTGAAATCATAAGTCCCTGCGTGTTTTTGGTCTAGTGCTTTGTGTCTTAAAAGCATTGATGTTGAAGTTTTTATGTTTATTTTTTAAAACAATATGATGCTGCTCCCCAGTTTTATTTCTCTGGGTTTTCTTTTAAAAAGAAGTACTTTTCTTTTACAGCATAGTTTCATGCAGTATAAACTTTTTAAATAAAGGAATCTGAGCAATATCATAATTTTGGCTAAATATAGGCTAAAATGTCATTTGCTTATGTCATAATAACAGTTGTTGTTTTTTTTTTTTTCATGAAATTGGGGCATAGCATTAGCAGTTTGTAAGTCTTCAGATGCTGCTTTTTTATTTTTAAACATAGTAACTAATTAAATTGCTCCTTTCTTCCTTCTATGTGTGATCCTGATTCTGCTGGACTTTCTGCTGAACTTCATGACACCACCACTTGGGATTTTGCCAATTTTTCTTGTCACTTTTTTTTGGTGTGTTCCAAATGGACTTCATATTTCTTATGTGGTATTATAGCACAATGATAGATTTCCCCAAGGACCGCCATCCCAAATGGGCTCACCTATGGGGAATAGAACAGGTTCTGAAACACCTCAAGCACCAATGAGTGGTGTAGGTCCTGTGAGTGGTGGTCCTGGTGGCTTTGGTAGAGGAAATCAAGGGGGCAACTTTGAAGGTCCTAATAAGCGTCGTAGATATTAAACATTCTTTCATTCCTGGCTATTTAGAAAAAAAATTTCAGTGGTATGCCTTTACACTTTTACCTGTTACCTAAAATAGTTTTATTGTTAATGTATGTAGACATAAACTTTTTCTTTTGTAAGATTTGAGGTTTTTGTATTTTTCTTTATTCATAAGCTTTGTAGATTAGAATGGTAATGATGATGCTCATCATTGTGAATGTTAAAATGTATTTGTGACTTAGCTAAATATAACTATGCCATAGTACTGTGAAATCTATGTAGTTACTTAATCTCAATAAAGAAATCATATTGGATCATTTAAAAATGTTATTGGTGGTATTCTCTTATGGTTTTACTAAACTTTGCTGTAACAGTAATAGTTTGGTTGCTTCAACTAATCCCAGCCGTTTAAAAAGTGAAAATGATTTTGCTTTTTTGTCTGTGCACATAGTCCTGAAGATAGAGAAGCTTAGTGGAAGCTAATGTCAATAAAGGGGAGATGGAGCAGTATATCTGGGGATGGTGGGCATGCATTTAATTTGTATAAACCATTGCTGTTCTGTGAAATCGGACTTGCTGCCTATATTTCATACAGATTCTGAATGTTCACATACTCTTAGAAGTTTAAGGGTATCTTTGTCCTGTGTTTTTTTTTCCCCCAAAATAAATCTTCTGAATCTTGAAAAAAACTGTTTGAAAGTAAATCTCTTCTGCTTATAAAAT